>NC_047108.1:8596068-8697104 GCF_902500255.1 Thalassophryne amazonica
ATAAAGTAAAATATTCATTAAATAGTTAAGATTATTAACATTGTACAATTCATTGATTTTCCCATATTTAACTTATTGTGTAGAAATCTGGGGATCAACATATACAACTTATATACAACCTTTGTTTATTCTGCAGAAAAGGGCTTTAAGGGTGATTAGCAACAGTGGTTTTAGAGATCCATCTAATCCATTGTTCATTAAGTACAGGGTACTTAAATTTCGTGATTTGGTCGATTTGAAAATATTACAAACAATGTACCAAGCAAATAAAAATGCTTTACCAACAAACATTCAAAATATGTTTGAGAAAAGTAAGTAGTTATAAATTGAAAGGAATAGAAGTCTTTAGAAAACCAAGATACAGAACCAAAGTAAAGGAACGGAGTATTGCAGTAAATAGTGTAAAATTATGGAACAATCTCAACAAAGAAATTAAAGAATTAAGGTCGCATAAATTATTTAAAAAACGTATTAAACTAGATGTATTAAGTAAGTATGAAACTATGAAATAAGTCAGTGGGCTGTAAGGAAGTCAAAAAGGTAATTTGTTAATAATGTTTAAAATGTTTTAAGTTTAAAAATGTAACCTGTCAGAGATGTAATCTATTAAATAATGGTCATAATTATGAAATAAGTCAGTGGTATGTGACAAGTTAAAGAAATACAATCTGTTAAATAATGTTGAATAATGACGCTCGATATTGAAAGATTGTATTGTAAAAAGGGGCAGAAAATATAAGACTTGTTCTTCTCTCTGCTCTTTTTCATTCTGGTAATTAAGATGCTTTATTTCTGCTTTTCTGTTTTTTTTTCTTTTAAATGAATGAAATAAATAAATGAATGAATGAATGAATGAAAATTCCTGCTTCTAACAAATCATCAATCATCGGTTTGATTCCTGCTTCTGCAGCTGTCTTTAATGGATATTGCTTCACATTTGGACGCCAATCGGTTTTAGGTGTAATCTTGACTGGTGGAATACAGGTCAATCTGCCCACATCCGTGGGTTCTTTTACCCAAAGACATGTTGGAATTTTATTCAAGCATTCATCATCGTCTTGAGATAAAAAGATAGAGGTCACATCATGTCACTGTAGTGATTCTTCATATGTGACGGGAGTGGTATAAACACTAGAGTCAAGTTTGTGTCGATACATTCTCAAGCTTGGACTGTGTTCCCAACGGGGATTCAAATCGGGACTCCAGTCCATAGCCTGCTGGGTTTGGTCTCATTAGAGACAAATGTGGGACGGAACCACCTTCATAGAGGGGTCTAGCCGTTGTCGACAGATGCACGTCAGTAGCAGCGAAGTCTGTCCTATTTGTGTACAAATATGGCAGAGTTTGTGGTTCAGGTTGCATTTTCTCAAATTTGGCAATGTACCTAAGATCGGGGTTCGTCATGTATTGCATTGTAATGTGCAGATCTTCAGGAGATAAAACAACACCGGAAAAAATGGTAGCATCAAGTAGTTTCGTCAATAGATTCCATGTTTGAACTGAATTTGTTAATTGTAAGGCACACCAGACAGGTGGTTGTTGTATTTTAGTCAGAAATTGATCGGTGGACGTTCGGATTACTTTCATTCCCTTTTCTGTGGGAACAATGCCCAGTTGGAGTTTGTGCAGCAAATCTCGTCCTAGTAAATTAACTGGACATGTTGGTGAATACACAAGCGACATTGTACATTGTTGTGCATTGTCTGGGTCCTCAATGGAGACATTCTTTAGGACTTTTTCTTCAGACAACATGCCATTGGCTGATTTAACCCAAATACGTTCTCCTGAAAATCTGTATTTAGGTGGCAATTCATTCATTATAGTGCAACAGGCACGGGTGTCACATACGAAGGTGTAGAGCTTGTGATTTATCAACAGCGCAATAGTCAGTCGGTGTTGTGGATCTGTCTTTGTCCAAGCTCCACAAATGTCAACTATGCGATGTGGTTTAACAGATTGTGGTTGTGTATCTGTTGGCTTATCGTCGTTTGCGACCTGCACGTCTAGTCATTGTTCAGCGGGCGGAGCTGAAGGTCTGTTATGATGCAATCTGTCGTCTTTTTTGGGGAGCCGGCACTGTCCAGTGTCGTGGCTTCCCACAATTATAGCAAATGTCATTTTTACGATCATTTCCATCACGCTTACGGTCTCGCTGATTTTCGCGCCGGTAGCCTCGGCTGCAGCCACTAGGGCGGGGACCATGATCTCCGCCGCGGAAGAATATTTCAGGATTAGCTTGAACCATGAAAATTGGTTTGTCGTTTTTACGCTTGATGTTCTCCTGAGCGTGCCGGACCCAGGACATGAAATCTGCAACAGACTGTGTTGGAAAACCGACATTGTTTTTCTGCACCCAATTGCTGATGTCTTTAGACAGTCCGTTTAGAATGGCTTGCTTGAGATGTGTTTGATACAGGCTTTCAGCATCGGTACTATAAGGCACACCGCTGTTTGCGTGGAAAACCTTTTCTAACCGTGTTAAGTATTCGTCCACATCTTCGCCATCCTTTTGTTTGCATGCTTGAATGGCAGTGTAATTGGCTCGTCTTTTAAATACTGCGTTTAGTCGTGTTTGTAATGTGAGCCATTGAACACGGTATGGATCGGCAGGTGTATCAATCAATCAATCAATTTTATTTATATAGCGCCAAATCACAACAAACAGTTGCCCCAAGGCACTTTATATTGCAAGGCAAGGCCATACAATAATTACGTAAAAACCCCAACGGTCAAAACGGCCCCCTGTGAGCAAGCACTTGGCGACAGTGGGAAGGAAAAACTCCCTTTTAACAGGAAGAAACCTCCAGCAGAACCAGGCTCAGGGAGGGGCAGTCTTCTGCTAGGACTGGTTGGGGCTGAGGGAGAGAACCAGGAAAAAGACATGCTGTGGAGGGGAGCAGAGATCAATCACTAATGATTAAATGCAGAGTGGTGCATACAGAGCAAAAAGAGAAAGAAACACTCAGTGCATCATGGGAACCCCCCAGCAGTCTAAGTCTATAGCAGCATAACTAAGGGATGGTTCAGGGTCACCTGATCCAGCCCTAACTATAAGCTTTAGCAAAAAGGAAAGTTTTAAGCCTAATCTTAAAAGTAGAGAGGGTGTCTGTCTCCCTGATCTGAATTGGGAGCTGGTTCCACAGGAGAGGAGCCTGAAAGCTGAAGGCTCTGCCTCCCATTCTACTCTTACAAACCCTAGGAACTACAAGTAAGCCTGCAGTCTGAGAGCGAAGTGCTCTATTGGGGTGATATTGTTGTGAAAGTGTAGTGACACGGACCCACAACAGGGGGCGCAAATGAACAGTCAATAGATGAGCCAAAAAGTAACAATTTAATGTTGTGAAATGTGCACAACGAAATACAGACAATCTCAGAATATGATTACAGTCAATCCACAAAGGTGACGTGTGGGCAGGCTCGAGGATAGAAGACGTCTGTCCTGAGAAGAGCTGGAACCACACGATTTCCGCCACCACCGAACCTGGTGAATACTGGAGCCGCCAAGTCCCGAATTCCCAGGTGATCACCGTCCCCGACTGTCGGATCTGGTACTGCTGGCGAGAACAAAGACAGTCAAGTGTAGGTGTGTGCACAACCAGTAACAATAACGGTGGGAATGCCACCTCCACCTCTCACTCTATAACTTGCAGAGTACTGTAGTGATTCCTCAGGGGAAAAGAGTGCCTTTCAGCGCTCTCTCAGCTTCCACCGACAGAGGTACCGGTACTCCTGCAAACACTCACAATATACAAATAATATTGTAATCACAAATGGCTGAGGATATTACCTCCAATGAAGTATGATATCTCGGCGATGAGGTGGAGATGACGTCTGGGTTTTATGGAGTGAGATGATGAAGAATGAGTGACAGCTGTCAGGAAGTAATGAGTAACAGCTGTCACTCCCGGCTGTGTCCGTGGCGGCAGTGCCCTCTCGTGCCTGAAGCCCGCACTTCAGGCGGGGCGCCCTCTGGTGGTGGGCCAGCAGTACCTCCTCTTCTGGCGGCCCACACAACAGGACCCCCCCCCTCAACGACCGACCAGGTTTATCGGGGTGTCGGCGGTAGAAGTCGGTCAGGAGGGCCGGATCCAGGATGAAGCTCCTCTTCACCCAGGAGCGTTCTTCGGGTCCATAGCCCTCCCAGTCCACCAGATATTGGAACCCCCGGCCCATTCGACGGACGTCCAGGAGCCGGCGCACTGTCCAAGCCGGCTCCCCGTCAATCCTGGTCGGGCGCCAGGAGGCGCCTGTTAAGGGGGGGGTCCTGTTGTGTGGGCCGCCAGAAGAGGAGGTACTGCTGGCCCACCACCAGAGGGCGCCCTGCCTGAAGTGCGGGCTTCAGGCACGAGAGGGCGCTGCCGCCACGGACACAGCCAGGAGTGACAGCTGTTACTCATTACGGGGAGAGGCCGGTGGCAGAAGACACCTGGCTGTTATGCGCATACTCAATCCAGGCCAGATGGTTACTCCAGGCCATCGGGTGCGCGGATGTTACGCAGCGGAGGGTCTGTTCCAGCTCCTGGTTGGCCCGCTCTGCCTGTCCGTTTGTCTGTGGATGGTACCCGGACGAGAGGCTCACGGTGGCCCCCAGTTCCCTGCAGAAGCTCCTCCAGACGTGTGAGGAGAACTGGGGACCACGATCAGAGACGATGTCGGTGGGTATCCCATGCAGACGGACGACATGGTGGAGGTCTGCTGTCTCCTGGGCTGTTGGGAGCATCGGGAGGGCCACGAAGTGGGCCGCCTTGGAGAATCGGTCCACTATCGTGAAGATGGTGGTGTTGCCCTGGGACGGCGGGAGGCCCGTGACGAAATCCAGGCCGATGTGGGACCAGGGGCGATGAGGCACAGGTAACGGCTGGAGAAGTCCTTGGGACCTTTTATGGTCTGCCTTGCCCCTGGCACAGGTGGTGCAGGCCTGGATATACTCCCGGATGTCCGCCTCCATAGACGCCCACCAGAAGCGCTGCCAGACAACTGCCACGGTCCTTCGCACCCCTGGATGACAGGAGAGCTTGGAACCGTGACAGAAGTCCAAGACTGCAGCTCTGGCCTCTGGTGGGACGTACAAACGGTTCTTCGTACCTGTTCCTGAGTCCGGGCTCCGTGCCAGGGCCTCCCGGACGATCTTCTCCACGTCCCAGGTGAGGGTGGCCACGATAGTGGACACCGGCAGGATGGGCTCCGGTGGATCTGACAGTGCAGTTTTGACCTCCTCTTCGTGTACCCGGGACAAGGCATCCGACCTCTGGTTCTTGGTCCTGGGGCGATAGGTGATCCGGAAGTCAAAACGCCCGAAGAACAGTGACCAGCGGGCTTGCCTGGGGTTCAGCCGCTTGGCGGTCCTGATATAAGAGCGCCTTGGGGCAACTGTTTGTTGTGATTTGGCGCTATACAAGAAAAAAGTTGATTGAAGTTGATATACTCCAGGTTCCGATGGTCAGTGAAAACCGTGAACGGCACAGACGCTCCCTCCAACAGGTGTCTCCACTCCTCAAGAGCCTCTTTCACCGCAAGGAGTTCACGATTGCCGACGTCATAGTTCCGTTCAGCCGGGGTCAACCTGCGTGAAAAGTAGGCACACGGGTGAAGAACCTTATCGGTCTCTCCGCTCTGGGACAGCACGGCTCCTATCCCTGAGTCAGAGGCGTCCACTTCAACCACGAACTGGCGGCTAGGGTTGGGCTGCACCAAAACTGGCGCAGTAGAGAACCGTCGTTTCAACTCCTTGAACGCGGCTTCGCACCGATCCGACCAGGTGAAGGGGACTTTTGGAGAGGTCAGGGCTGCCAGGGGGCTAACTACCTGACTGTAGCCCTTAATGAACCTCCTATAGAAATTAGCGAAGCCGAGGAACTGTTGCAGCTTCCTACGGCTTGTTGGTTGGGGCCAATCTCTCACCGCCGCAACCTTGGCTGGATCAGGGGCGACGGAGTTAGAGGAGATGATAAACCCCAGGAAGGACAAAGACGTGCGGTGAAACTCGCACTTCTCGCCTTCACAAACTAGTCGGTTCTCTAACAACCGCTGCAGGACCTGACGTACATGCTGGACATGGGTCTCAGGATCCGGAGAAAAGATGAGAATATCGTCCAGATATACGAAGACGAATCGGTGTAGGAAGTCCCGCAAGACGTCGTTAACCAAGGCTTGGAACGTCGCGGGGGCGTTGGTGAGGCCGAACGGCATGACCAGGTACTCAAAGTGACCTAACGGGTGTTAAATGCCATCTTCCATTCGTCTCCCCTGCGGATCCGAACCAGGTGATACGCATTTCTAAGATCCAGCTTAGTAAAGATTTTGGCTCCATGCAGGGGGGTGAACACGGAATCCAACAATGGCAACGGGTATCGATTGCGAACCGTAATCTCATTCAGCCCCCTGTAATCAATGCATGGACGGAGTCCGCCATCTTTCTTGCCCACAAAAAAGAAACCTGCCCCCATCGGGGAGGTGGAGTTCCAGATCAGCCCGGCAGCTAATGAGTCCCGGATGTAGGTCTCCATTGATTCGCGCTCAGGTCGTGAGAGGTTGTACAGCCTGCTGGACAGGAACTCAGCGAATGGAACCAAATCAATGGCACAATCGTACGGACGGTGCGGGGGAAGGGTGAGTGCCAGATCCTTGCTGAAGACGTCAGCAAGATCGTGGTACCCGGTTGAGTGCCAGATCCTTGCTGAAGACGTCAGCAAGATCGTGGTACTCAACCGGCACTGCCGTCAGATTGGGAGGGACTTTGACCTCCTCCATAGCCTGTAAACCGGGAGGAACCGAGGATCCTAAACACACCCGATGGCAGGTTTCGCTCCACTGAACCACCACCCCAGACGGCCAATCAATCCGGGGATTGTGCTTCAACATCCATGGGAAGCCCAAAATCACGCGGGAGGTAGAAGGAGTTACAAAAAACTCAATCTCCTCCCGATGGTTTCCAGACACCACTAGAGTTACTGGTTGTGTCTTGTGTGTGATTAAAGGGAGGGGGGTGCCATCTAGTGCCCGAACCTGCAATGGCGAAGGAAGCGCCACCAGAGGGAGGCCTACCTCCCTTGCCCATTTGCTGTCTAGCAGATTCCCTTCTGACCCCGTGTCCACCAGTGCTGGGGCTTGAAGGGTTAAATCCCCGCTCAGGATTGTAACTGGGAGTTGTGTGGCAATCTGTGTGTGTCTCACGTGAATGTTTTGACCCCCCCTTAGCCCAGTCTCTGAGGGCGGTTGTGGTTGTGGCCGTTTGGGGCAGTTTTTCTGTGTGTGCTCTTTTGAGCTGCAGAGAAAACACTCCCCGCGGATCAGCCTCCTCATTTTGGCCCTGTGCGTTTCCCTAACAACGTCAGCAGGGGGAGCTGTTGCCCCACAGAGCGCTGCGGCTGTGGAGCGTGGGGAGGGCGGCCACTTTTCGAAACCGGAAGGGAGAGGGGCGGCGCGTATCTGGCCACGTCCTTCACCTCGCTCCCGACGGCGTTCCTCCAACCGATTGTCTAACCGTATAACGAGATCGATAAGCCCATCTAAATCCCGCGGTTCCTCCTTAGCTACCAGATGCTCCTTCAGGACTAACGACAGTCCGTTTATGAAGGCGGCGCGGAGCGCAACGTCATTCCAGCCGGACCTTGCAGCCGCGATGCGGAAGTCGACTGCATATTCGGGTGCACATCGGCGCCCCTGTCGCATTGACAGCAGCATTGTTGAAGCTGTCTCTCCTCTGTTAGGGTGATCAAACACTGTTCTGAACTCCCCCACAAACCCAGTGTATGCTGATAACAACCGTGAGTTCTGTTCCCAGAGCGCCGTAGCCCAGGCGCGTGCCTTACCCCGAAGCAGAGCAATCACATAAGCTATTTTACTAGCATCTGACGCGTACATGACGGGACGTTGTGCGAAGACGAGCAAACACTGCATGAGAAAGTCCGCGCACGTCTCCACACAACCTCCGTACGGCTCAGGAGGGCTTATGTATGCTTCAGGGGATGGTGGGAGGGGTTGTTGAACCACCACTGGAACGTTCATATCCTGCACAGGGTCGGCAGGAGGAGGAGCTGCAGCAGCGCCCTGAGCACTCGCCACCATCTGCGCGGAGAGAGCCTCCACCCTGCGGTTCAGGAGGATGTTTTGCTCGGTCATTTGATCCAACCGAGCCGTAACGGTGGTGAGAATGTGCTGTAGCTCACCAATCACGCCTCCTGCAGACGCCTGCGCTCCCTGCTCTCCCATTGGTCGTTCAACAGCCGTGTGACGCCCCTCGGAGTCCATGACGCTGGCCGAGATATCCTGTTGTTAAAGTGTAGTGACACGGACCCACAACAGGGGGCGCAAATGAACGGTCAATAGATGAGCCAAAAAGTAACAATTTAATATTGTGAAATGTGCACAACAAAATACAGACAATCTCAGAATATGATTACAGTCAATCCACAAAGGTGACGTGTGGGCAGGCTCGAGGATAGAAGACGTCTGTCCTGAGAAGAGCCGGAACAACACGATTTCCGCCACCACCGAACCTGGTGAATACTGGAGCCGCCAAGTCCCGAATTCCCAGGTGATCACCGTCCCCGACTGTCGGATCTGGTACTGCTGGCGAGAACAAAGACAGTCAAGTGTAGGTGTGTGCACACCCAGTAACAATAACGGTGGGAATGCCACCTCCACCTCTCACTCTATAACTTGCAGAGTACTGTAGTGATTCCTCAGGGGAAAAGAGTGCCTTTCAGCGCTCTCTCAGCTTCCACCAACAGAGGTACCAGTACTCCTGCAAACACTCACAATATACAAATAATATTGTAATCACAAACGGCTGAGGATATTACCTCCAATGAAGTATGATATCTCGGCGATGAGGTGGAGATGACGTCTGGGTTTTATGGAGTGAGATGATGAAGAATGAGTGACAGCTGTCAGGAAGTAATGAGTAACAGCTGTCACTCCCAGCTGTGTCCGTGGCGGCAGCGCCCTCTCGTGCCTGAAGCCCGCACTTCAGGCAGGGCGCCCTCTGGTGGTGGGCCAGCAGTACCTCCTCTTCTGGCGGCCCACACAACAGATATGGTACTATGAGGTCCCTAAGATAAGATGGGACCTGATTATTCAAAACCTTATAAGTAAGAAGAAGAATTTTAAATTCTATTCTAGAATTAACAGGAAGCCAATGAAGAGAGGCCAATATGGGTGAGATATGCTCTCTCCTTCTAGTCCCCGTTAGTACTCTAGCTGCAGCATTTTGAATTAACTGAAGGCTTTTCAGGGAACTTTTAGGACAACCTGATAATAATGAATTACAATAGTCCAGCCTAGAGGAAATAAATGCATGAATTAGTTTTTCAGCATCACTCTGAGACAAGACCTTTCTAATTTTAGAGATATTGCATAAACGCAAAAAAGCAGTCCTACATATTTGTTTAATATGCGCATTGAATGACATATCCTGATCAAAAATGACTCCAAGATTTCTCACAGTATTACTAGAGGTCAGGGTAATGCCATCCAGAGTAAGGATCTGGTTAGACACCATGTTTCTAAGATTTGTGGGGCCAAGTACAATAACTTCAGTTTTATCTGAGTTTAAAAGCAGGAAATTAGAGGTCATCCATGTCTTTATGTCTGTAAGACAATCCTGCAGTTTAGCTAATTGGTGTGTGTCCTCTGGCTTCATGGATAGATAAAGCTGGGTATCATCTGCGTAACAATGAAAATTTAAGCAATGCCGTCTAATAATACTGCCTAAGGGAAGCATGTATAAAGTGAATAAAATTGGTCCTAGCACAGAACCTTGTGGAACTCCATAATTAACCTTAGTCTGTGAAGAAGATTCCCCATTTAATCAATCAATCAATCAATCAATTTTATTTATATAGCGCCAAATCACAACAAGCAGTTGCCCCAAGGCGCTTTATATTGTAAGGCAAGACTGGTTGGGGCTGAGGGAGAGAACCAGGAAAAAGACATGCTGTGGAGGGGAGCAGAGATCAATCACTAATGATTAAATGCAGAGTGGTGCATACAGAGCAAAAAGAGAAAGAAACACTCAGTGCATCATGGGAACCCCTCAGCAGTCTAAGTCTATAGCAGCATAACTAAGGGATGGTTCAGGGTCACCTGATCCAGCCCTAACTATAAGCTTTAGCAAAAAGGAAAGTTTTAAGCCTAAAACATTTACATGAACAAATTGTAATCTATTCGATAAATATGACTCAAACCACCGCAGCGCAGTGCCTTTAATACCTATGGCATGCTCTAATCTCTGTAATAAAATTTTATGGTCAACAATATCAAAAGCAGCACTGAGGTCTAACAGAACAAGCACAGAGATGAGTCCACTATCTGAGGCCATAAGATCATTTGTAACCTTCACTAATGCTGTTTCTGTACTATGATGAATTCTAAAACCTGACTGAAACTCTTCAAATAGACCATTCCTCTGTAGATGATCAGTTAGCTGTTTTACAACTACGCTTTCAAGAATTTTGAGAGAAAAGGAAGGTTGGAGATTGGCCTATAATTAGCTAAGATAGCTGGGTCAAGTGATGGCTTTTTAAGTAATGGTTTAATTACTGCCACCTTAAAAGCCTGTGGTACATAGCCAACTAATAGAGATAGATTGATCATATTTAAGATCGAAGCATTAAATAATGGTAGGGCTTCCTTGAGCAGCCTGGTAGGAATGGGGTCTAATAGACATGTTGATGGTTTGGATGAAGTAACTAATGAAAATAACTCAGACAGAACAATCGGAGAGAAAGAGTCTAACCAAATACCGGCATCACTGAAAGCAGCCAAAGATAACGATACGTCTTTGGGATGGTTATGAGTAATTTTTTCTCTAATAGTTAAAATTTTATTAGCAAAGAAAGTCATGAAGTCATTACTAGTTAAAGTTAAAGGAATACTCGGCTCAATAGAGCTCTGACTCTTTGTCAGCCTGGCTACAGTGCTGAAAAGAAACTTGGGGTTGTTCTTATTTTCTTCAATTAGTGATGAGTAGTAAGATGTCCTAGCTTTACAGATGGCATTTTTATAGAGCAACAGACTCTTTTTCCAGGCTAAGTGAAGATCTTCTAAATTAGTGAGACGCCATTTCCTCTCCAACTTACGGGTTATCTGCTTTAAGCTGCGAGTTTGTGAGTTATACCACGGAGTCAGGCACTTCTGATTTAAAGCTCTCTTTTTCAGAGGAGCTACAGCATCCAAAGTTGTCTTCAATGAGGATGTAAAACTATTGACGAGATACTCTATCTCACTTACAGAGTTTAGGTAGCTACTCTGCACTGTGTTGGTATATGGCATTAGAGAACATAAAGAAGGAATCATATCCTTAAACCTAGTTACAGTGCTTTCTGAAAGACTTCTAGTGTAATGAAACTTATTCCCCACTGCTGGGTAGTCCATCAGAGTAAATGTAAATGTTAAGAAATGATCAGACAGAAGGGAGTTTTCAGGGAATACTGTTAAGTCTTCAATTTCAATACCATAAGTCAGAACAAGATCTAAGATATGATTAAAGTGGTGGGTGGACTCATTTACATTTTGAGCAAAGCCAGTTGAGTCTAATAATAGATTAAATGCAGTGTTGAGGCTGTCATTCTCAGCATCTGTGTGGATGTTAAAATCGCCCACTATAATTATCTTATCTGAGCTAAGCAGTAAGTCAGACAAAAGGTCTGAAAATTCACAGAGAAACTCACAGTAACGACCAGGTGGACGATAGATAATAACAAATAAAACTGTTTTTTGGGACTTCCAATTTGGATGGACAAGACTAAGAGACAAGCTTTCCAATGAATTAAAGCTCTGTCTGGGTTTTGATTAATTAATAAGCTGGAATGGAAGATTGCTGCTAATCCTCCGCCTCGGCCCGTGCTACGAGCATTCTGGCAGTTAGTGTGACTCGGGGGTGTTGACTCATTTAAACTAACATATTCATCCTGCTGTAACCAGGTTTCTGTAAGGAAGAATAAATCAATATGTTGATCAATTATTATATCATTTACTAACAGGGACTTAGAAGAGAGAGACCTAATGTTTAATAGACCACATTTAACTGTTTAGTCTGTGGTGCAGTTGAAGGTGCTATATTATTTTTTCTTTTTGAATTTTTATGCTTAAATAGATTTTTGCTGGTTATTGGTGGTCTGGGAGCAGGCACCGTCTCTACGGGGATGGGGTAATGAGGGGATGGCAGGGGGAGAGAAGCTGCAGAGAGGTGTGTAAGACTACAACTCTGCTTCCTGGTCCCAACCCTGGATAGTCACGGTTTGGAGGATTTAAGAAAATTGGCCAGATTTCTAGAAATGAGAGCTGCTCCAGCCAAAGTGGGATGGATGCCGTCTCTCCTAACAAGACCAGGTTTTCCCCAGAAGCTTTGCCAATTATCTATGAAGCCCACCTCATTTTTGGACACCACTCAGACAGCCAGCAATTCAAGGAGAACATGCGGCTAAACATGTCACTCCCGGTCCGATTGGGGAGGGGCCCAGAGAAAACTACAGAGTCCGACATTGTTGATGATGTTGACAGGTCATATGATGCTTTCATCTCCATTTTTTCCAGTTTGTATAATAAACACTGTCCATTTGTTGACAAAATATATAGAAATCAATATAGCAACAAACCATGGATAACTAAGGGGCTTCAGAGGGCATGTAAAAAGAAAAACGTACTATATAACATTTCATAAAACTACGAACTAAGGAAGCTGAAAGTAAGTATAAAACATATAAGAATAAGTTAATCAATATCATGAGACTCAGTAAAAAAATATATTATAATGAGTTACTTGTCAAAAATAGAAATAACATCAAAAACACATGGAACATATTAAATGAAATAGTAAAAAGAATAGAGTAACTAGAGATTATCCTTCATTTTTTCAGAGTAACACTACATCACGATTGATAACGACGAGTCTATTGCTGAACTTTAATGAATACTTCGTTAATGTGGGTAAAAATCTTGCCAGTAAAATTGACTCATTAACTAATAACTTCTGGGTAAATAATTCAACGTTTAACAAATCTGTCTCAATGTTCATTGGTGGTACTCATGAAAGGGAAATACTTGATCTGGTTCATGGTTCAAAAAGTAAGAAATCGACTGATTTTAATAATTTGGATATGGCTTTATTAAAAAAAGTTATTGATTGTATAGTAAAACCGTTCAATTATATTTGCAATATGTCACTAAGTACTGGTAAATTTCCTTCTCAAATAAAAATAGCCAAAGTAATTCCTCTGTTTAAAACTGGTGACAAACACACATTTTCTAATTATAGAGCTATATCACTCCTGCCACAATTTTCAAAAATTTTGGAAAAAATATTTGCTAAAAGATTAAATGATTATTTACTGAAGCATAACATCATTTGTGAAGAACAATATGGATTCAGAAGGTCTCGAACTACATCACATGCTTTGATGGACTTTGTGGAAAGTATAGCAACTGCAATTGACAATAACAATACACAATAGGTGTTTTTTTGATTTACAGAAAGCGTTTGACACAATTAACCATGGAATACTATTAATTAAACTGCAGAAATATGGAATCAGAGGTCTGGCATATGAATGGATAGCTAGTTATTTACAAGGCAGATTTCAGTATGTTCAATTCAATAATACAAATTCTGAACTCAGGGATGTCACATGTGGGGTGCCGCAGGGCTCAGTGCTGGGTCCTTTGTTGTTTATAATCTATATAAATGATATAAGTTGGGTGTCAAGTTCACTGAGATGTGTCCTTTTTGCGGATGATACAACTGTGTTCTGTAGTGGTGAAAATCTTGAACAGCTTCTGGACATAGTGGAGAAAGAACTGGAAAATTTAAGGTTTGGTTTGACGCTAATAAGTTGTCACTCAACCTTGGGAAAACTAAATGTATTATATTTGGAAATAAACAGGCACCCAAATGTAAAAAATTTAACTATAAACAATAAGGAAATTGAGTTAGTAACAGAGAATAAATTTTAGGTGTTATAATTGATAATAAACTTAGCTGGAAACCACATATAAATTATGTGAAATCAAAATTGTCAAAAACTATAGCCATTCTGTATAAAGCCAAAGACCTACTGCCGCAAGAAGGGTTACTTACTTTATATCATTCTCTGATGGTACCATATATGACATATTGTGTTGAGTCATGGGGAAACACTTACAAATCAAATACCAATCCAATATTCCTTTGCAAAAACGAGCCATACGAATCATCTGCAATAAACAATATCGTGAACCAACTCATTCTTTATTTGTGTCTTTAAATTTATTAAAATTCATAGATTTGGTTGATTACATTACAATTCAAACTTTATTTCAAGCGAAAAACCAAGCCTTACCGAGACATGTCCAGAGTCTGTTCCGATTGAGGGAATCCAGATATAGTTTAAGAGGTTGTGCAATTTTTATGAAACCACCAGTAAGAACAAATGTAAAGGGTTTTTGTGTGTCTGTGGTTGGGGTGAGGAAATGGAACAAATGTTCAACAGAGGTTAGAATGAGTAGTACCTTAGTAAGATTTAAGAAACTACTCAAAAAGAACATCATGTCTAAGTATCATAAAGAAGCAATATAATTTGATTTATATGGAATGTTCAATTTATAAGTGGGACTCGTATATTTGAATGTGTGGGTATGTATATGCGTATGTAGATATATAGATATGGGTAGGTGTATATGTATATTGTCAGATCCCGATATTCTTTTAGATACATGGCACACGCTCACCCTCCGATGAGTGCGTTTGTGTACTAAACCAGCTCTCCGTCTCTGGGGTCCGACCTTCGTGTCTCCACGGTATTACCCGGCAGGGCTGCACAAAGGCTGTTCAAGCTGGTGGCGAGGAGATTTGTCTAGCCGCTCACTGCCTCCATCCGGACGTCCACCCCGCTGACGCTGATCTCGCACCCCGGTCGAATAGCCTCCTCTGGAACCAGGATACGAGCCGGCCACGCCCGTTAACGGCAGCTCTCCTCTTATGGATCAGGGCTCTTGGAATGTTGCTAGATTTTGAATTTAGTGACTCGTACAGCGAGTCCCCAGGATGCGTTAATTTCATTAAAAACCAGACTAAGCTTTTAGAGCACTTTTGATGTTGTACACCCAATAAACTTTAACTTTTACACCTTAAGAAGCATCAATAAATCCAATGTCCGAGCCTTAACACTTTAACTGCATGTTTGGAAATTTATTGCAGGTTTTGCAAGTGCTGACAACATAATCAAAATAGGTTATATGATGATAATTTCACAACAGTAATTCAAGTATAATTAAAATAATAATTGGCAGAGATTTTTGTTTTTGATTCAATAATACTGTCTGATCTTACTTTGACTGGACTGGATTGACTTCTTAACAATTTTTCTAGGAGTGAGGGAAGGAGGTTTTTGATGTTAAAATCCCCAGCTCGATGAACTTAATTTCCTCTTCATCAGCTATTAGTCGTTAGCTGACCACGATCCTTGTGTGATGTTGTAATCCTTCAGGAATTAATCCACATAAGAGTTTATTCCTTCTTCAATCAACCAAAAGTTGATCTAATCCATTCTGGTATGATGTGATGTTCCTTGAGAGAGAAAACGTTGAAACTTCCCCACTCAGATTTAAGGCCAGTGATTATTCTCCAATGCTCTGCTACTCCATGACTGGACAGCCTGAGTGGGAGTTGAAAACTCTCTCAAATGGTCTCTTATGGCTCCAATCCTCTCACTCCACGATTCTAATTGCTGCTCACAAGATGGTCAAGTCTTGTGATCTCCTCGTAGCAGGGGAGAAGTGACAACAGCACCTCTCCCTGGAAGAATAACCCCGTTTCCTGGTGTTCCACAGTTTATATATGTGATTGACTCTTGTTGTTCTTCAGATGATCTTGGTTACCATGGGGACGCTGGTGACTCAAAACCTCCTCCCTTCTCCTTCCCTTACTGGAAGCCATCTGCGGCCCTTTGCCAGTAACTTATTTCTCAAGTTCCTCTTTTCTGTTAACACTTCAGCTTTTCTGAGAATTCATTTTTCTAAATCATGTCTTTAGAATCACATCAATCATATTCAATCATTTCATTACAACTCTCTTTCACATAAAAACAATTCATATGATCATATACAAACATTTTCATTCCTTATTATTCATTTTCATATTTTACCACATCTTAATCATTTGATCAGTTGTTTATCATCAGCTCTTCTGGCCTTGTTGCAACATCACTTCACTTCCTCTTTTCTCTCTGACTGCACTCTTTATGAAAAACAACTTCTTCACTTCCTTTTTTCTCTAACTCTGCACTCTTTATGAAAAACAACTCATATAATCATTCATTTCACTTATGTGTAACATACTTTTTCTAATCAACTCTTAATTTTTAACACATTAATACTTCATTTAATCATACTTGTTATGTTAGAATCATTCTTAGACATATTCCATCGTCTTCACCACTGAGTTCATTCCATGGGCTCCCCATTTGCAATGGAAAAGTCCGGTATGACCTCACTTACTCCGGGAAAGTACCAAACACTGTCCAGTTTAATCCAACAGCATGTATATTAATCCCATGGCACGTATTATATTCCAAGATGAAAACAAGCTGAAAGCAAGCTTAAAGTCATCTTTCTTGACAATATGTATATAAGTGACTGTGTATATGTATGTATATATTATGTTTGTAAAGTATATAAGTATGTATATAGGTATATATGGTACAGCCCAAGCAGAGGGTCACCCCCAAGAGCCTGGTCTGCTTGAGGTTTCTTCCTTATAGGGAGTTTTTCCTCACTACAGTTGCCTAGTGCTCGCTCTGGGGTTGGTAAGGTTAGTCCTTACTGGCGTAAAGTGCCTTGATTCGACTTTCTTGTGATCTGGGTACTATATAAATATAATTATAAGTGAATAGTATATGATGTGTAATGTCTGTGTGTCGACATGTAGTAGTGAATTTGTATTTATGTAAATATGACTGATTAGAATTGTTGGACTTGTACGAGCAGGGGTGGGCGCTAATAAGCTTTGCTTCAGCCCACACGCTTTCGGACTCACTAGTTTTGTCTGTGTTTGTTTGTGGAATTGTTCATTTTTTTTCTATTTGAATATTTTGTGTGCCGAATAAAAACTTTGTCACCTTGTCACCTTGTTTTTGAAAAGTTACACACCGATTCAATGTTAATTTTAGTGATCTCCGGATTGGCGTAACCGGGGTGTCATTACTGCCGACAGTGAATTACAATCTTACCAAATTTACGCTTAGCCTTAGCCAGCAGTTTCAAATTTCAAATTTCAGAGTAATCTATGGTTTATTATCAGCACCGCGACCTGTGTAATTGCCCTGGACTTGTGGCCATTTTGGTCCTAATTTTACTTGTAGTGCTTCACCTAATTCGTGTCCGTTCAGACAGTAGGACGCCATTAAGCTGTCAATATCTTCAATTAATTTCATCTACATCGTCTTGCGGTTCTCTGACAGATTCGAGGACCTTGCGTATGTCCTCTTTAGCCATGGGTGGAATACATAAAAAGGATCATTCGCATCGTGTGGATTTCCCACTTGAATCATTGGTATATGCTTTGATACGCTTGAACTGCATCTTTTGATCGTGTTCCATAATCGTGTTTTATGCCATGTTTTATGTTAACTTCATTACCGGGAGGTTCCGGAGGATGGAACAAACGATCCCGGATCAGGCACTGGAGCCGTGCCTCCTACCGCGCCGTCCTCATCTTGCTGTTGAGGGACCTGTTGTTGAACAGGGGCTGGACGCTTTGGTCCAGTTTCATTATCCTCAGGTCCATGAAAGAGTTTGTGAGTTTTTCCTTGCCTCTTCTTATTTTGTGCATCACACCTTTTTGTGCTTCATCAAACCAAGTCTTTGCGCACCTGATTTCCTCATTTGCTTTCTGTTGGTTTCTTTCTTTTCTTTAATGCAGCTTTTGCTGACACTTTGGTGAGTAAATTCTCACATTCTGCATCTACCAACTTCCCCTGAAACTTGTATTTCTTCTCCCACTTTTTGAGATGTTTAACATTTTTAGAATCCAATTTGTTCATGTACCTAACATCTCCTGGAATGTCTTTCTTTTCCACCACAACAACAACCTCCACAACAACTTACACAATTTCCCATCCTGTCTGACTTTCTGATTACACACACAGAAAATCAAGTGATTGGCCCGTGCGCCCCAATCAGGAACCTAGACACCAAGCTTCTACTCGAGGCCAGCAGATGTCTACTGGGGGTTAATTCCCTGTTCCATAATTGGTTTTAAATCACCTAATTATTCTGTGTCCAAACCAACCCACACAGTTATCTTTCAAAACTGTACTCGTTTTAAGAAAAATGTCTAATTTCAATGTTTGGATACCTGATTGGACAAATTCATGTGAAATGGGTGTTATTAACTCTTTATTAGGCCTATATGGATGCTTATTATTTGTCCAATCAGTTTATATCATCAATCGATTTAATCCAACTTGTTGAGATTTATCAATTTGAAAGAAAAGCCACCCAACATTTCCCCACCTGGGTTGGTCATTACTAATTCTTGAAACACACAACTGTATCGTTGACAGTTGTCCCTGGAACGATTCTTCTGGAACCGTCCTCCGGATTCTTCAGGAACCTCGGACCTGACTTCCACGCTCTTAGGAGCGGAGTCCACACGACCCCTTTAAAGGGTGGTCCTCGCACAAATACCTCAGTATTTGTCGTAATCGAGAAAAATAAAGTCACTTACCCAGGAGATGAAATGTTTAATGTGGTTTCCAGCCCTGGTTCGTTGTTCGGATCTCGTCAACCCACCGTTGGCGGACGGAGGTGCGTCTACTGTCACCGGCCTGGTGGAGAATTTACTCACCAGGACTTTCTCCGGCTCACCTACTGGAGCCGACCGTGGACGGGTTTCGGTGTCGTCTTCCTCCGCCGTCAGCGATGGGTATGTTGAGATCCTGCCGACAATGCCAAGTAAAATGTTAGGTCCAAAAAGGGCCCAACCCTTGGTTTCAAATGATTAACCAAGCACGAACCCATGCAGAAACAAGATTAGTCTTTTGTGAGCTTTGCAAAGGAGAACACCGCGACAGAATTGGCAGCTTTTCTGCATTTTAACCGGATATTCCACTGTTAAAGGAGATTTTTTTAATGAAAGATGTGCGGGCGGATTCGCACGTCGGCTTGCAGCACGCGCAGCGCAGCGCAACAGGAAAAACACCTCCGTTGGAAGCCTTAAGGACATGCCCAACTGTTAAACAATTTCTCAGATACTCACTCCACTGAAAGCCATCAAATGTCGCCTGGATTTTACAAATGGTTATCAACACGGAGGTGTTTTTCCTGTGGCGGCGCATCACGGCGGCTGCAAGCTGACGTGCGAATCCGCCCGCACGTCTTTCATTAAAAAATCTCCTTTAATATCTGGATAAAATGCTGAAACTGACTTCTTCTGAAACTTCTCTGTTCTCTCACGACGTCCCGGGTCAACAGAGGCTTAAAATGTGGAGGTTTTTCAGCTTGAAACAGGCTGACGACAGCGCCTGGGAGCGCTGCGCGACGTCCCGCTCCGAGGGAAGTCCTTAAAGCGACAGAATCACTTCAAAATCTCTCATCTTCTCAAAGGAATTCCGACAAGGGGGCAGGACCAGTCCTTCCCAAGGCGTGCTCACAGGCGAATGACGTCACCGACAGGCGTGGAAAACTCACGCATGCGCACGAGGGTTCAAGCATGTCTGACGTACAAACATATGAATGAAATCCATATAGTTTTAGAAAAAAATAAAAAGGACCTATACTTTATATACAGACCTCGTATACTAATGCTAAAATGATAGAAACATGAAGTTCAAAAATATTTGGACGAGTCAAAGTTATACAGGTGAAGCAAACACAAATGATAACATATATGTACAGAGTTTTCCAACATTGGCGTACCAACAAGAATTTACTTTATTTTCCGACAGATAACTTTTGCAACCTTTGTCAAGTTAGCTAAAGTCAGCTATTTTTGCATTGAATTCTGATTCGACCGAGCTTTCCAAAAAGACGACGACGAAAGACGAATTTTTGATTTTTGATAGAGAATAAAGACGCTCAAAAACTTTATTCTGATGAGCCATACACCAGAGCGCTGCAGAGGAAAAACATCCAGGTCAGCTGAGACGTCCACAGCGACTTGAACTGCCGGCGCGAAATCACAGCACCGCAATAACAGAAATCATCCCCGCCACTGACGAGACCGAGTGGGTCGAGACCGGCAGAGTCTCTTTGTAAAGGTCCCTGGAGAAGCTGTGTGGTGGACAGAGCGTTGACTGAACCAGACGATTCCAGCATCGGACCTCACGGAGACTCGCTGCACTACACAAGTAAGACCGGGCTATGTTGTCAGATAAACAGAGTGGCTTTATTTAACTCTATTCAAAATCATTAATCTTCTCTCAGGTTAACAATACCAAAGTAAATTACCTGTTAAATTAGGACAAATCTTACTCCTAAAATTCCCGCTACGAAAGCAAACTATCAGAACATCATATAATCATGGCTAATTGAATGTCGCCATCCTTAATTTGCCCACTGTGATATGTCCTGTTATTTAACTCCTGCTAGAGTTAATAAATATCTTAAACGTGTGAAGTTGTCTGTGATTTTCAGATCTGACCTGCGGAACTTATCCTTTAGAAACTGAGACTGATTAATTAATTGAGGACTAATCAATTAATGAATGTTTAAACTCATAAGGACTTATCCTTTGAAATAAGTGGTGTCCCGATATATAAATTATCCACAAGTGATAATTTCAATATTCCAAAACATTATTATATTCATCTTGTGGTTTTCCCCTACAGTATATTGGTGCAAGCCTGTGTGAGGAGCACTTATCAGGTCTGAACCTCTGTGAGTCATACAGAAAATACAGTCATTAAGTTGGAAGTGTATAGAGCAACTTAATCTGTCCTTATTAAAACTGTGTGCATGTGAGAGAGAGAGAGAAAAAAAAAAGAAAACGCTGTGTTATCTTCACATGAGAAATTCATGTTAATGAGCACAGCGGTGTTCTGCTGTATCTGTTAGCTGTTTGAACTGAGCTGTTTGAGTTCTTTGAATTAACAGTCTTTTCAAGACTTTTTACTTTTTTTTTTTACTTTTCACCGTGCTCCAACGCCTAAAGAAGACCTCTAACGGTCGAGAGCATCGCGACGGAGCACTTTTATCAGCTAACCTTCATCAGCGTTGGCAAGCTAACTAGCTTGCTAACGCTTTCGTTTTTATTTTATTTTATTTTTAGCACTGTTGTCGTGCTGCTCCACAGCCTGCCTAGTGGATTTTTATTTTATTTTAGCACTGTTGTCGTGTGTTACCTGTGCTGCTCCACAGCCTGTTCAGTGGATTTTTATTTTATTTTTTAGCACTGTTGTCATGTGTTACCTGTGCTGCTCCACAGCCTGTTCAGTGGATTTTTATTTAATTTTTAGCACTGTTGTCGTGCGTTACCTGTGCTGCTCCACAGCCTGTTCAGTGGATTTTTATTTTATTTTTTAGCACTGTTGTCGTGCGTTACCTGTGCTGCTCCACAGCCTGTTCAGTGGATTTTATTTTATTTTTAGCACTGTTGTCGTGCGTTACCTTGCTGCTCCACAGCCTGTTCAGTGGATTTTTGTTTTGTTTTTTGGCACTGTTGTCGTGCGTTACCTTGTGCTGCTCCACAGCCTGTTCAGTGGATTTTGTTTGTTTTTTGGCACTGTTGTCGTGTGTTACCTGTGCTGCTCCACAGCCTGTCCAGGGATTTGATTTTGATTTTATTTTTTAGCACTGTTGTCATGTGTTACCTGTGCTGCTCCACAGCCTGTCCTAGTGGATTTTATTTATTTTTGTTACCACTGTTGTCGTGTGTTACCTGTGCTGCTCCACAGCCTGTCTAGTGGATTTTTATTTTATTTTTACCACTGTTGTCGTGCGTTTACCTGTGCTGCTCCACAGCCTGTTCAGTGGATTTTTATTTATTTTTTAGCCACTGTTGTCGTGCGTTACCTGTGCTGCTCCCAGCCTGTCCAGTGGATTTTTATTTATTTTTTAGCACTGTTGTCGTGCGGTTACCTGTGCTGCTCCACAGCCTGTCCAGTGGATTTTTATTTTATTTTTAGCACTGTTTGTCATTGTTACCTGTGCTGCTCCACAGCCTGTCCAGTGGATTTTTATTTTATTTTTTAGCACTGTTGTCGTGCGTTACCTGTGCTGCTCCACAGCCTGTCCAGTGGATTTTTATTTTATTTTTTAGCACTGTTGTCGTGCGTTACCTGTGCTGCTCCACAGCCTGTTTCAGTGGATTTTTATTTTATTTTTAGCACTGTTGTCGTGCGTTACCTGTGCTGCCTCCACAGCCTGTTCAGTGATTTTGATTTTATTTTATTTTACGCACTGTTGTCGTGTGTTACCTGTGCTGCTCCACAGCCTGTCAGTGGATTTTATTTTATTTTTTTAGCACTGTTGTCGTGCGTTACCTGTGCTGCTCCACAGCCTGTCAGTGGATTTTTAGTTTATTTTTTAGGCACTGTTGTCGTGTGTTACCTGTGCTGCTCCACAGCCTGTTCAGGTGATTGTGATTTTGATTTATTTTTAGCACTGTTGTCATGTGTTACCTGTGCTGCTCCACAGCCTGTCCAGTGGATTTTTATTTTATTTTTAGCACTGTTTGTCGTGCGTTACCTGTGCTGCTCCACAGCCTGTTCAGTGGATTTTATTTAATTTTTTAGCACTGTTGTCGTGTGTTACCTGTGCTGCTCCACAGCCTGTTCAGTGGATTTTGATTTTGATTTTATTTTTAGCACTGTTGTCGTGCGTTACCTGTGCTGCTCCACAGCCTGTTCAGTGGATTTTTGTTTTGTTTTTTGGCACTGTTGTCGTGCGTTACCTGTGCTGCTCCACAGCCTGTCCAGTGGATTTTGATTTTTATTTTATTTTTTTTAGCACTGTTGTCGTGTGTTACCTGTGCTGCTCCACAGCCTGTCTAGTGGATTTTTATTTTATTTTTTACCACTGTTGTCGTGTGTTACCTGTGCTGTTCCACAGCCTGTCCAGTGGATTTTTATTTTATTTTTTACCACTGTTGTCGTGTGTTACCTGTGCTGCTCCACAGCCTGTCCAGTGGATTTTTATTTTATTTTTTAGCACTGTTGTCGTGTGTTATCTGTGCTGCTCCACAGCCTGTCCAGTGGATTTTTTATTTTATTTTTTAGCACTGTTGTCGTGTGTTACCTGTGCTGCTCCACAGCCTGTCCAGTGGATTTTTATTTATTTTTTTTAGCACTGTTGTCGTGCGTTACCTGTGCTGCTCCACAGCCTGTCCAGTGGATTTTTATTTTATTTTTTACCACTGTTGTCGTGCGTTACCTGTGGCTGCTCCACAGCCTGTCTAGTGGTTTTTTGTTTTGTTTTGGCACCGTTGTCGTGCGTTACCTGTGCTGCTCCACAGCCTGTCCAGTGGATTTTTATTTAGCACTGTTGTCGTGCGTTACCTGTGCTGCTCCACAGCCTGTCTAGTGGATTTTTATTTTGTTTTAGCACTGTTGTCGTGCATTGCCCTGTGCTGCTCCACAGCCTGTCCAGTGGATTTTTATTTTTATTTTATTTTTTAGCACTGTTGTCGTGCGTTACCTGTGCTGCTCCACAGCCTGTCTAGTGGATTTTATTTGTGTTGGGCACTGTGTCGGCGTTACCTGTGCTGCTCCACAGCCTGTCTAGTGGATTTTTATTTTTTCTTAGCACGGTTGTCGTGCGTTACCTGTGCTGCTCCACAGCCTGTCTAGTGATTTTTATTTTATTTTAGCAAGTTGTCGTGCGTTACCTGTGCTGCTCCACAGCCTGTCCAGTGGATTTTATTTTTTATTTATTTTATTTTTAGCACTGTTGTTGTGCGTTACCTGTGCTGCTCCACAGCCTGTCTAGTGTCGGATTCCCTGTTTGGGAATCCGCTAGCTTAGCGTAGCTACTAGCTCTTAGCCGTTTTAGCATGGCGGCTTCTCCTGTCTCCCGTACTTTTCTGCTCTGGGTGTGAAATGTTAGTTATTCCTCGGCCTCTTTAGCAGTAACCGGTACTTGTAATAAGTGCAGCTTATTCGTAGCTTTGGAGGCAGCTGGGCGCATGGGAGGCTCGGCTCCGCACCGTGGAAAATTCTACAGCTAGCCAGGCCCCTGTAGTCGGTGCGGACCAGGTAGTTTAGCCGCCGTTAGTTCCCCCCTGGCAGACCCCGTGCAGTCGGGAAGGCAGGCTGACTGGGTGACTGTGAGGAGGAAGGCGTAGCCCTAAACAGAAGCCCCAGTGTACACCGTCAACCCGTTCACATCTCTAACCGTTTTTCCCCACTCGACGATACACTCGCCGAGGATCAAACTCTGGTTATTGGCGACTCTGTTTTGAGAAATGTGAAGTTAGCGACACCAGCAACCATTGTCAATTGTCTTCCGGGGGCCAGAGCAGGCGACATCGAAGGACATTTGAAATTGCTGGCTAAGGCTAAGCGTAAATTGGTAAGATTGTAATTCACGTCGGCAGTAATGACACTCGTTACGCCAATCGGAGGTCACTAAAATTAACATTGAATCGGTGTGTAACTTTGCAAAAACAATGTCGGACTCTGTTGTTTTCTCTGGGCCCCTCCCCAATCAGACCGGGAGTGACATGTTTAGCCGCATGTTCTCCTTGAATTGCTGGCTGTCTGAGTGGTGTCCAAAAATGAGGTGGGCTTCATTGATAATTGGCAAAGCTTCTGGGGAAAACCTGGTCTTGTTAGGAGAGACGGCATCCATCCCACTTTAGAGGGAGCAGCTCTCATTTCTAGAAATCTGGCCAATTTTTTGGGATCCTCCAAACTGTGACTGTCTAGCGTTGGGACCAGGAGGCAGAGCTGTGGTCTTATACACCTCTCTGCAGCTTCTCTCCCCCTCCCATCCCCTTAGTTACCCCATCCCGTAGAGACGGTGCCTGCTCCCAGACCACCAGTAACTAGCAAAAATCTATTTAAGCATAAAAATTCAAAAAGAAAAAATAATATAGCACCTTCAATTGCACCACAGACTAAAAACAGTTAAATGTGGGCTATTAAACATTAGGTCTCTTTCTTCTAAGTCCCTGTTGGTAAATGATATAATAATGATCAACGTATTGATTTATTCTGCCTAACAGAAACTTGGTTTACAGCAGGATGAATATGTTAGTTTAAATGAGTCAACACCCCCGAGTCACACTAACTGTCAGAATGCTCGTAGCACGGGCCGAGGGCGGAGGATTAGCAGCAATCTTCCATTCCAGCTTATTAATTAATCAAAAACCCAGACAGAGCTTTAATTCATTTGAAAGCTTGTCTCTTAGTCTTGTCCATCCAAATTGGAAGTCCCAAAAACCAGTTTTATTTGTTATTATCTATCGTCCACCTGGTCGTTACTGTGAGTTTCTCTGTGAATTTCAGACCTTTTGTCTGACTTAGTGCTTAGCTCAGATAAGATAATTATAGTGGGCGATTTTAACATCCACACAGATGCTGAGAATGACAGTCTCAACACTGCATTTAATCTATTATTAGACTCTATCGGCTTTGCTCAAAAAGTAAATGAGTCCACCCACCACTTTAATCATATTTTAGATCTTGTTCTGGCTTATGGTGTGGAGATGGAAGACTTAACAGTATTCCCTGAAAACTCCCTTTTGTCTGATCATTTTTAATAACATTTACATTTACCCTGATGGACTACCCTGCAGTGGGGAATAAGTTTCATTACACTAGAAGTCTTTCAGAAAGCGCTGTAACTAGGTTTAAGGATATGATTTCTTCTTTATGTTCTCTAATGTCATATACCAACATAGAGCAGAGTAGCTACCTAAACTCTGTAAGGGAGTTAGAGTATCTTGTCAATAGTTTTACATCCTCATTGAAGACAACTGTGGATGCTGTAGCTCCTCTGAAAAAGAGAGCTTTAAATCAGAAGTGTCTGACTCCGTGGTATAACTCACAAACTCGTAGCTTAAAGCAGATAACCCGTAAGTTGGAGAGGAAATGGCGTCTCACTAATTTAGAAGATCTTCACTTAGCCTGGAAAAAGAGTTTGTTGCTCTATAAGAAAGCCCTTCGTGAAGCTAGGACATCTTTCTACTCATCACTAATTGAAGAAAATAAGAACAACCCCAGGTTTCTTTTCAGCACTGTAGCCAGGCTGACAAAGAGTCAGAGCTCTATTGAGCTGAGTATTCCATTAACTTAACTAGTAATGACTTCATGACTTTCTTTGCTAACAAAATTTTGACTATTAGAGAAAAAATTACTCATAACCATCCCAAAGATGTATCGTTATCTTTGGCTGCTTTCAGTGATGCCGGTATTTGGTGTAGACTCTTTCTCTCCGATTGTTCTGTCTGAGTTATTTTCATTAGTTACTTCATCCAAACCATCAACATGCTTATTAGACCCCATTCCTGCCAGGCTGCTCAAGGAAGTCCTACCATATTTAATGCTTCAATCTTAAATATGATCAATCTATCTTTGTTAGTTGGTTATGTACCACAGGCCTTTAAGGTGGCAGTAATTAAACCATTACTTAAAAAGCCATCACTTGACCCAGCATCTTAGCTAATTATAGGCCAATCTCCAACCTTCCTTTTCTCTCAAAGATTCTTGAGAGGGTAGTTGTAAAACAGCTAACTGATCACCTGCAGAGGAATGGTCTATTGAAGAGTTTCAGTCAGGTTTTAGAATTCATCATAGTACAGAAACAGCATTAGTGAGGGTTACAAATGATCTTCTTATGGCTTCGGACAGTGGACTTATCTCTGTGCTTGTTCTGTTGGACCTAAGTGCGCTTTTTGATACTGTTGACCATAAAATTTTATTACGAGAGATTAGAGCATGTCATAGGTATAAAGGCATTGCGCTGCGGTGGTTTGAATCATATTTGTCTAATAGATTACAGTTTGTTCATGTAAATGGGGAATCTTCTTCACAGACTAAAGTTAATTATGGAGTTCCACAAGGTTCTGTGCTAGGACCATTTTATTCACTTTATACATGCTTCCCTTGGGCAGTATTATTAGACGGTATTGCTTAAATTTTCATTGTTACGCAGATGATACCCAGCTTAATCTATCCATGAAGCCAGAGGATACACACCAATTAGCTAAACTGCAGGATTGTCTTACAGACATAAAGACATGGATGACCTCTAATTCCTGCTTTTAAACTCAGATAAAACTGAAGTTATTGTACTTGGCCCCACAAAATCTTAGAAGCATGGTGTCTAACCAGATCGTTACTCTGGATGGCATTTCCCTGATCTCTAGTAATACTGTGAGAAATCTTGGAGTTATTTTTGATCAGGATATGTCATTCAAAGCGCATATTAAACAAATATGTAGGACTGTGCCCTTTTTGCATTTACGCAATATCTCTAAAAATCAGAAAGGTCTTGTCTCAGAGTGATGCTGGAAAAACTAATTCATGCATTATTTCCTCTAGGCTGGACTATTGTAATTCATTATTATCAGTTGTCCTAAAAGTTCCCTAAAAGCCTTCAGTTGGTTCAGAATGCTGCAGCTAGAGTACTGACGGGGACTAGCAGGAGAGAGCATATCTCACCCGTGTTGGCCTCCCTTCATTGGGCTTCCTGTTAATGCTAGAATAGAATTTAAAAATTCTTCTTCTTACTATAAGGTTTTGAATAATCAGGTCCCATCTTATCTTAGGGACCTCGTAGTACCATATTACCCCATTAGAGCGCTTCGCTCTCAGACTGCGGGCTTACTTGTAGTTCCTAGGGTTTGTAGAGTAGAATGGGAGGCAGAGCCTTCAGCTTTCAGGCTCCTCTCCTGTGGAACCAGCTCCCAATTCAGATCAGGGAGACAGATACCCTCTCTACTTTTAAGATTAGGCTTAAAAACTTTCCTTTTCGCTAAGGCTTATAGTTAGGGCTGGGATCGGGTGACCCTGGACCATCCCTTGGTTATGTTGCTTTAGACGTAGACTGTGGGGGGGTTCCCATGATGCACTGTTTCCTTTCTCTTTTTGCTCCGTATGCATCACTCTGCATTTAATCATTAGTGATCGATCTCTTTTTCCCTGGTTCTTTCCCTCAGCCCCAACCAGTCTCAGCAGAAGACTGCCCCTCCCTGAGCCTGGTTCTGCTGAAGGTTTCTTCCTGTTAGAAGGGAGTTTTTCCTTCCCACTGTGGCCAAGTGCTTGCTCATAGGGGGTCGTTTTGACCGTTGGGGTTTTCATAATTGTTGTATGGCCTTGCCTTGCAATGTGGAGCGCCTTGGGGCAACTGTTTGTTGTGATTTGGCGCTATATAAGAAAAAAGTTGATTGATTGATTGAATGTGAGGCCTCGGTGACAGTTAAATTCTGCGAGTTTCCAGATTTAAACTGGTCACCCGATACATATTGCAAAAATTGCGAGATTCCAATTATTGTAATCACTGTATTCGTGACTCCAAGGGACTAGTTAAATTAGCTACTTAACCAGTCACAAAACTTGTGAGTCAGTCAGCACGTTGTGCTCTGATTGTCCAGCCACGGCTTGCCTGAGTTGAGATTCTGATGGTACACTGAGCCTATAGTCCAGAAAGGATTGCCAGTGGTTGCTTCCCTGACTCAGGAGACGTCCTGGTCAAAAGCTTGTCTGACAGAAAAGGGAGGGGGACCCCCGTGTCCACCATCTTGTGTTTTAAAAGTGCTGTATTGTTCTACAGGACCGCCGAGTCTGCCATTTTGTGAAGAAAAACAAGCACATTTTTAAGAATTTATTGTTATTGAGTGGAAAAGTTTGAAGAGGAGGCATTGCCTGCTTCAAACCCCCTCTGTGTGCGAAAACTGCCGTCAAACTGCGCTACGTCACACGCACGACGTAAACAGTCGCCATCTTAGCACCCACTCCGAACGGCTTTGCAGCCACGAGCGGTGTTGAAAATCATAACGATTTGTTCATTAAGCATTAATTGGTGAACCAAGCTGCTTCCGATCACTAACTGCACGAAACCTGCATGTTAATCAGTCCGTGTAATTTTGTTCAATCGATTTCCGCTGTCGGCGCGACAGTACAGGCCTGCTAACATGCACTAGCTTCTACAGCCATGCTAACGGCCCCTTAACTCGGATTGAACACTAATCAGCCATTGGAAAGCCAGAGGCAATAGCGTGCTAACAGGCCGTTAGCCGTTCTCAAATGCCGAGGCTCCGATCATTGAATTAACCCAGGTGCTAACCACCGCAGCTAAGTGCTTGACCAGTTAGCCTAGCTTCCGTTAACAACATAACAGCATGCTACAGTAACCGGATAGTCCGCGACTGCTGGTACCTAGCATGTACTGCATGTAAATAATTTCCAGCGACTTTTTAACTTTTTCCTACCACTTTAAAGAATAACTACCATTAACTGAAACATTTATTATCAAGTCTTATCTTGCATAATATTTTTTTTTAACTCTTTTGATGTCGCTTTTCCAATTCTAATTGGAAATACTAATCTTTTATTCCACTGTCTGGATACTAACCAAGTGTACACACATATTTTTAATCTTGTTGTTTTCACAACTAATGTGTTATGTGTTGGACGCAGTCGGAGCACCGACCCAGCGTTTGACATTAGGACCCAGCATAAAGGAAACAGAGCACGGTTCACAGGATAACAGAATTTAATGACATAACAGTGAGTGCTCAATTAATAACCAATAAGTGCGCGGTCTGGCGAGGTGGAAGAACGGTGCGCTCCCAGCAGCACAAACGGTCCGGAGCCAGAACAGTTCGGACCCGAGGACCCCGCCGACACCCCCAGGTGGCCGCGACCAACCGAGTCTGTGAAAGAACAAACCATAATGTGAGTCCACCACTCCACACACAGAGAGACCACTCAAAGGTGTACATAATCAGCAAACACTTCCTGGCTTAATCACCAATCAGCTTCCCACCCTGCAGGCATGGAACACCCAGTTCAATTCTCCACTGCAGTGGAAGCTGATTAAACGACTAACATAACAGCTCAATATAATAAGGTGTGAGGGACACCACATCTACTGACTGTACTCATGTTAGTCACAAAACCTAAAGTACCTCAGATGTGTGCTGACGAGCGTGAGACCTCACCCCCTCCTCTTTCACAGACCATGGCATCAAACCTGGTACGGTCTCTGCGTCCATAATGATATGGTTCTCCAAACGTCGATCTCACCCGTCTGGTCACAAGGTCGAGTCTCTGGCAAATACACACTGTGTACTCCAGACTTAAATGCAACCATGCCCCAATCCATACAGATGCACCACAGCTGTGAGTCCTGACGAGCTGCACATGACAAGCCTCAGGTGATCAGGGTGAGGTCCTGATAACTCAGCCACACATCAGCCACTCAGTCCTGAACGCATGCCACCTGAAAGGAAAGACAGAAAACAGAAACAAAAGCCAGCCGGGCACCCCAGCCACACAACATAATGAACTTTATAGTTTCAATCCTATTTAATTAGGATTAATCATGAGATCATTTAATAACAATAAAGAAATTTTTTTTTATTGTTTATAACACTCCTACTCATTAAAAGAACACTTCCTTCAGGAGTGATTTCTTTTAAAGCGAAAGCACTGAAGCTTTACCAAAGTGTAACCCATAGCAATTCTAAACAGAGAATATTGGTGTTACATCACAGTAACTAAAAGAAAAGTTCAACTTGTGTGTACATATAAGTAGTATAATCAGGAAAGTGTTATTTATGTAACATATGCATTGATTTGTATAATGGCACTGTTTATCATGTTGATCATCTTCATTTTTATGTGGATTCCAGCGCTGGTTCATTTTGGTGTATAATTTACGCCACCTCTCGACCTGGTGTATATTTTCAGCGCAGCATACGCCAACGACCACATTGATAAATGCCAAGTAGCGCAGCTGTTTTGGCGTACACCCCATATACGCTCAAATATCGCCGTACGCAACGTTGATACATGAGGCCCAATATCACCAAGAAATCCAGAGGCATACATTTTTAACTTATGGTTCAAATTTTAACCTACTCATTTTGGACAAGTTATTTAAAATTACTGTCATGTCTGAAGCTTTATAAAGTGAAAATATCAGATATATGTTTTCGTTTTAAAGTAATGTGCTAATTTTTAAGGTTTTGTGAGCACATGCTGTGCCAGGCAGCAATGCATTATGGGTAGCATAGGGTAATCTCAGACATTCACGACAGGACAAATGCATTTCACACACTCTGTTCAGGCTCCACGGACAACAGCATTAAACTCTAGTGCCTAAAACGCTTGTGAATATATTCTCTGGGTTTATAGACGTTAGTGTATTTGTGTTTGTTAAATTCCACGCATCTTAAAAGTTAAATGTAGCAGACACGGATTATCTGGAATTTTGTTTGGCAAGTTTTCAAGGCCGCTACTGCCATCTACTGGCCAGTAGTGTTCATGGCGGTATTCGCCCCAAGAAGTACTAAGCGTCTGGGTACCAGTAGATGGCAGTGTTCTATTTATTTTAACCCGGTTATATCAGATGGTGGTCAAATCAACTTTTTGGCTTTTTTTTTTCCTACAAATTAAGTTTAAAAACAAAACAACAACAACAAAAAACATTACAAGACAGCTCTGCAGTTGGATGCTTTGTAGCTCTTCAGCAGCAGGAGGTGGTCATGAGATGTTAAAGCTTGTTACTCCACTACACGATGCAGGATGCGCGATTAACCTGAAACTCGGTCCAAAAAATTCTCGCATGAATGAAAAATCATCTGAAAAATGGCCAAAACACGCACAGTGTAAAGCCAACATTTGTGTCAAGATAAGGCTTTTCAGAACTGACCAATTGTTAACCTTGTCCTTTGTTTTATCTGTTTCATTATTTATTATTACATTTTAACCTGTGAAGTGCTTTGTGACTTATGTCTGTGAAAGGCACTATATAATAATTTACTTACTTACTTACTAATATTGAGTGCACGTTTTACAACATCATAAAAGTTTTAAAACATGCACACATCATCAAATGTTTGCACGGCATTAATAAAACATGTGCACATTCTCTACACATGCAAAACATTTTGCGATGACACTTCCAGGGATCCGTAAAAATGCCTGTTTTTACAAATAAAATGGAATATTTTACAAAAAGCACATTTATCTTTAAACCAACACACGACACACGTCACATTAACATGTTGGTTTGCATAATGAATGACTGAACCAATCAGTGTTTAGCAGAGGCACTTTTACCCAGAATGCTTTGCGGTCTGTGTTTGTTACAAAACCTCAGAATTAGTGCCTTATTCAACATTAAAAGATATGTTATATTTTAACTTTGTACAAATGGCAGAATTGACATTAATGGAGTTATTCTATCAGTATTTTCACAAAACCATAAGTTAGTATGACTTTATTGTTCAAGACCTCCGTCTGACCGGAGTGTTGTAATTGACAGAAAGCTGGTCTTATGGCTGCTCTCTGGCAGCCTCTGTGCTGGGATCGCTGTAATAAACAAGCTATTAGAGAGCTGATTTTGTGGGTGCTCTCAGGATTTGTCTGTGCTGTGTTCTACAGGGGGCAGCATAGTCAAACATTCTGGCTCATTCTTTAGGGCTTTTGTCGCTTTTGATGCTTTTAGAAGCGATTGTGTTAAAAGTTAATTTCAGCTTCTTAATAATTGCAAATGTACCAGAGACAACACCGGAATTTATCGGTTATCGATTATCTGTAACTTCCAATACATTTTTGGGTGGTTTATCTGTTTATCTTTATCAAAGATAACTTTTCAGTTATCTTATTATCTGTTATCAAAGTTAATTTTTTTTGGTTATCTGTGCCCACCACTGCTGGAAAGCCAAAGTCGTAGCGACTCAGGTGAACTTTTAGAAGAGGTCTTATCCGACCTGACTGCCGAAATATTGCCTGGCTACTCGCACGACATGCAACAAGCCACGCGCGAAGGCCTAGTTGCTGAAATGTCTGAACTCATCAGTCAGACATTAGCAGCAACTCTGGAAAAGAAAAACCTGGCTAGCCATTGCCACAGCCCTGAAGCTCAAAAACGTGGAATCACTCATGGATAAATCAGTTCTTTCTATTAAAAGGAAGAAAGAACAAAATGCCGAATTGCGTGAGGAGAATAAACTCCTGAGACAGCAGGTGGAAGAAAAAACAACAGTCTTTGACCCTTGTTGAAGAAAAATTGGAAGACCTACAGGCAAACTAATTCTATTTGTCCCTAATCCTGGAAAACTCACTAAGACATGAGGCTCTTCTGGACGCTGCTGCCGATGTCACCTTGATGTCTACCTCACTGTTTAAACAACTGCAGGTAGCAGCACGGCAGGCCAACAGAAACCTAAAACTATCGCCATGTTCGTTGGAGATCCAGCCCTACATGAACAACCCGGCAATTTTGTCCTCAATGGCTCTGGTCAACATCACTGTTGGACCCATGAGTCTGGTACACCCCGTGTACATATCAGCACTCGACACCATTCCCTTCCTCATAGGTAAAGATTTTCCAACCGATTCGAACCCCTTATCGACTTCAAACAGTTAAAACTGTGGGCATAGGACCATCACCCTCGCCCGCCTGAGGTGACTCAACCAGCAAAGCCCCAATGTTATGCCATTGAGATCCAAAATGTTCTGCTGTCAACCCACGGAATGCTTCATGGCCCCCAGATGCACTGCTGGCTGAGAAGGACACTTTCCTCTGTAAGCTGTCAGAGGACAATATGCGAGTGAGTACTGCCCTCGGGAGTAGATGGTCTCCATTTGGAAAACACACACACTGCTGACGTAGCACTGGCTCTTTGGCCCGAAAGATCAGCTATTCGTCAAAGTCTGTTTGACTCATTGAGCAATCCAATCCAGACATTCTATATGTGGGAAAAATCTTCCCATTTTCCAAAGGACCCTCTACCCAAGACCGGTACTCAAGGCAACAGGAATCTGCACACTCAGAATGCGCTGGAACCGACGAGAATTGAGCCACTCATTCTTAGTCGTTCCAAACTTACCACACTCTGTCTACATAGGAGGTGATCTCCTTGTCCAATTGGAGCGCAGGTTACAGAGTCAATCAGGTCCTCGAGTCCTTAACCAGAGCAACGCGATGAGGCCAGCTTACTCCGATCCGGAGTATCTAAGGTCTGGAACCAATTGATCCCTGATGCATGTCAGGTAGTGATTGATGGTCACATCACGATACCCGCCAACCTGAAAAATGCACTACTCCACCTCGTGATATGTCCAGGACAATGGCTCGAACACTCACAAGCAGTCTTCCAGCCATCCCAGCTCTTCACCAAACAGGGACTATCTCTGGAAGCTACTCCACTTCTGAGCCTAGGAAGTCGGACAACTCGCTTGATGGTGCATAACGACACTGGCGAAGACATTCTGATTCCCAAAGCCACCCCAAGAGAGACCTACTCTATAAATACCGAGCGTCCTTTGCTAATGATTCGTTGGACTGTGGACTCGCCCATATCCACTCTGTGTGCATCCCAACTCCTCCAAATGCACCGCCCACCTTCGTGGGACAGTACCAAATTCCTCTGGCATCCTATGAACCTGTACAGGAAATCATAGATGACCTATTGGAAAAAGGGATCATAAGACCGTGCAACAGCACCTATTCAGCCCCTGTATGGCCCGTAATCAAACCAAACGGGAAGTGGAGACTTGCCATCGATTACCGCAAACTCAACCAACAGGTGTTGCTATCTCGATGGCCGATGACTCGGTTAGAGCAGGAACTTCCTAAAGTAAAAGACGCAAAATACTTTTCCACGCTTGACGTGGCCTATGGGTTCTGGACAATCCCTGTCCATGAAGACGATCAACACAAACTGGCATTCACCTTCGCACACCACCAGTACACTTTCACACAGGTGCCCATTTGGCTATGCCAACTCACCTGCAGAGTTTAACATCTTTTTGAACAAGGCGTGCCCCGATGCAAACGAGCAAGGCACCCTTATCTATGTCGACGATGTCCTAATGCGAAACCCAACATTAGACACATATTTCGATGAGATAGACCACATCCTGATCCAACTCACGAATGCTGGTGCAAAAATCTCACTTTCAAAGTGTCAATGGTGTCGGACCAAGGTCAACTATGTGGGCCTCCTTGTTGGACCAGACGGAGTGCAATCACAAGTTAGACGAGTCCAAGGCATCACCAACATCAAAACGCCTACGAACATAACAGAACTGCACAGCTTTCTGGGAGTGTGTAACTACTCCCGCCAATTCATTGAAAACTATGCAGATTTGGTGAAACCACTGACAGACCTACTCAAAAATGACGCTGTTCCTATGGGGTGAACCCCAAGAACAGGCCATGCAGGCTCTGAAAGACAATCCAGTCCATAGCCTGCTGGGTTTGGTCTCATTAGAGACAAATGTGGGACGGAACCACCTTCATAGAGGGGTCTAGCCGTTGTCGACAGATGCACGTCAGTAGCAGCGAAGTCTGTCCTATTTGTGTACAAATATGGCAGAGTTTGGGTTCAGGTTGCATTTTCTCAAATTTGGCAATGTACCTAAGATCGGGGTTCGTCATGTATTGCATTGTAATGTGCAGATCTTCAGGAGATAAAACAACACCGGAAAAAATGGTAGCATCAAGTAGTTTCGTCAATAGATTCCATGTTTGAACTGAATTTGTTAATTGTAAGGCACACCAGACAGGTGGTTGTTGTATTTTAGTCAGAAATTGATCGGTGGACGTTCGGATTACTTTCATTCCCTTTTCTGTGGGAACAATGCCCAGTTGGAGTTTGTGCAGCAAATCTCGTCCTAGTAAATTAACTGGACATGTTGGTGAATACACAAGCGGCATTGTACATTGTTGTGCATTGTCTGGGTCCTCAATGGAGACATTCTTTAGGACTTTTTCTTCAGACAACATGCCATTGGCTGATTTAACCCAAATACGTTCTCCTGAAAATCTGTATTTAGGTGGCAATTCATTCATTATAGTGCAACAGGCACGGGTGTCACATACGAAGGTGTAGAGCTTGTGATTTATCAACAGCGCAATAGTCAGTCGGTGTTGTGGATCTGTCTTTGTCCAAGCTCCACAAATGTCAACTATGCGATGTGGTTTAACAGATTGTGGTTGTGTATCTGTTGGCTTATCGTCGTTTGCGACCTGCACGTCTAGTCATTGTTCAGCGGGAGCTGAAGGTCTGTTATGATGCAATCTGTCGTCTTTTTTGGGGAGCCGGCACTGTCCAGTGTCGTGGCTTCCCACAATTATAGCAAATGTCATTTTTACGATCATTTCCATCACGCTTACGGTCTCGCTGATTTTCGCGCCGGTAGCCTCGGCTGCAGCCACTAGGGCGGGGACCATGATCTCCGCCGCGGAAGAATATTTCAGGATTAGCTTGAACCATGAAAATTGGTTTGTCGTTGTTTTTACGCTTGATGTTCTCCTGAGCGTGCCGGACCCAGGACATGAAATCTGCAACAGACTGTGTTGGAAAACCGACATTGTTTTTCTGCACCCAATTGCTGATGTCTTTAGACAGTCCGTTTAGAATGGCTTGCTTGAGATGTGTTTGATACAGGCTTTCAGCATCGGTACTATAAGGCACACCGCGTTTGCGTGGAAAACCTTTTCTAACCGTGTTAAGTATTCGTCCACATCTTCGCCATCCTTTTGTTTGCATGCTTGAATTGGCAGTGTAATTGGCTCGTCTTTTAAATACTGCGTTTAGTCGTGTTGTAATGTGAGCCATTGAACACGGTATGGATCGGCAGGTGTATCAATCAATCAATCAATTTTATTTATATAGCGCCAAATCACAACAAACAGTTGCCCCAAGGCGCCTTTATATTGCAAGGCAAGGCCATACAATAATACGTAAAAACCCCAACGGGCAAAACGGCCCCCTGTGAGCAAGCACTTGGCGACAGTGGGAAGGAAAAACTCCCTTTTAACAGGAAGAAACCTCCAGCAGAACCAGGCTCAGGGAGGGGCAGTCTTCTGCTAGGACTGGTTGGGGCTGAGGGAGAGAACCAGGAAAAAGACATGCTGTGGAGGGGAGCAGAGATCAATCACTAATGATTAAATGCAGAGTGGTGCATACAGAGCAAAAAGAGGAAAGAACACTCAGTGCATGATGGGAACCCCCCAGCAGTCTAAGTCTATAGCAGCATAACTAAGGGATGGTTCAGGGTCACCTGATCCAGCCCTAACTATAAGCTTTAGCAAAAAGGAAAGTTTTAAGCCTAATCTTAAAGTAGAGAGGGTGTCTGTCTCCCTGATCTGAATTGGGAGCTGGTTCCACAGGAGAGGAGCCTGAAAGCTGAAGGCTCTGCCTCCCATTCTACTCTTACAAACCCTAGGAACTACAAGTAAGCCTGCAGTCTGAGAGCGAAGTGCTCTATTGGGGTGATATTGTTGTGAAAGTGTAGTGACACGGACCCACAACAGGGGGCGCAAATGAACAGTCAATAGATGAGCCAAAAAGTAACAATTTAATGTTGTGAAATGTGCACAACGAAATACAGACAATCTCAGAATATGATTACAGTCAATCCACAAAGGTGACGTGTGGGCAGGCTCGAGGATAGAAGACGTCTGTCCTGAGAAGAGCTGGAACCACACGATTTCCGCCACCACCGAACCTGGTGAATACTGGAGCCGCCAAGTCCCGAATTCCCAGGTGATCACTGTCCCCGACTGTCGGATCTGGTACTGCTGGCGAGAACAAAGACAGTCAAGTGTAGGTGTGTGCACAACCAGTAACAATAACGGTGGGAATGCCACCTCCACCTCTCACTCTATAACTTGCAGAGTACTGTAGTGATTCCTCAGGGAAAAGAGTGCCTTTCAGCGCTCTCTCAGCTTCCACCGACAGAGGTACCGGTACTCCTGCAAACACTCACAATATACAAATAATATTGTAATCACAAATGGCTGAGGATATTACCTCCAATGAAGTATGATATCTCGGCGATGAGGTGGAGATGACGTCTGGGTTTTATGGAGTGAGATGATGAAGAATGAGTGACAGCTGTCAGGAAGTAATGAGTAACAGCTGTCACTCCCGGCTGTGTCCGTGGCGGCAGTGCCCTCTCGTGCCTGAAGCCCGCACTTCAGGCGGGGCGCCCTCTGGTGGTGGGCCAGCAGTACCTCCTCTTCTGGCGGCCCACACAACAGGACCCCCCCCCCTCAACGACCGACCAGGTTTATCGGGGTGTCGGCGGTAGAAGTCGGTCAGGAGGGCCGGATCCAGGATGAAGCTCCTCTTCACCCAGGAGCGTTCTTCGGGTCCATAGCCCTCCCAGTCCACCAGATATTGGAACCCCCGGCCCATTCGACGGACGTCCAGGAGCCGGCGCACTGTCCAAGCCGGCTCCCGTCAATCCTGGTCGGGCGCCAGGAGGCGCCTGTTAAGGGGGGGGTCCTGTTGTGTGGGCCGCCAGAAGAGGAGGTACTGCTGGCCCACCACCAGAGGGCGCCCTGCCTGAAGTGCGGGCTTAAGGCACGAGAGGGCGCTGCCGCCACGGACACAGCCAGGAGTGACAGCTGTTACTCATTACGGGGAGAGGCCGGTGGCAGAAGACACCTGGCTGTTATGCGCATACTCAATCCAGGCCAGATGGTTACTCCAGGCCATCGGGTGCGCGGATGTTACGCAGCGGAGGGTCTGTTCCAGCTCCTGGTTGGCCCGCTCTGCCTGTCCGTTCGTGTGTGGATGGTACCCGGACGAGAGGCTCACGGTGGCCCCCAGTTCCCTGCAGAAGCTCCTCCAGACGTGTGAGGAGAACTGGGGACCACGATCAGAGACGATGTCGGTGGGTATCCCATGCAGACGGACGACATGGTGGAGGTCTGCTGTCTCCTGGGCTGTTGGGAGCATCGGGAGGGCCACAAAGTGGGCCGCCTTGGAGAATCGGTCCACTATCGTGAAGATGGTGGTGTTGCCCTGGGACGGCGGGAGGCCCGTGACGAAATCCAGGCCGATGTGGGACCAGGGGCGATGAGGCACAGGTAACGGCTGGAGAAGTCCTTGGGACCTTTTATGGTCTGCCTTGCCCCTGGCACAGGTGGTGCAGGCCTGGATATACTCCCGGACGTCCGCCTCCATAGACGCCCACCAGAAGCGCTGCCAGACAACTGCCACGGTCCTTCGCACCCCTGGATGACAGGAGAGCTTGGAACCGTGACAGAAGTCCAAGACTGCAGCTCTGGCCTCTGGTGGGACGTACAAACGGTTCTTCGTACCTGTTCCTGAGTCCGGGCTCCGTGCCAGGGCCTCCCGGACGATCTTCTCCACGTCCCAGGTGAGGGTGGCCACGATAGTGGACACCGGCAGGATGGGCTCCGGTGGATCTGACAGTGCAGTTTTGACCTCCTCTTCGTGTACCCGGGACAAGGCATCCGACCTCTGGTTCTTGGTCCTGGGGCGATAGGTGATCCGGAAGTCAAAACGCCCGAAGAACAGTGACCAGCGGGCTTGCCTGGGGTTCAGCCGCTTGGCGGTCCTGATATAAGAGCGCCTTGGGGCAACTGTTTGTTGTGATTTGGCGCTATACAAGAAAAAAGTTGATTGAAGTTGATATACTCCAGGTCCGATGGTCAGTGAAAACCGTGAACGGCACAGACGCTCCCTCCAACAGGTGTCTCCACTCCTCAAGAGCCTCTTTCACCGCAAGGAGTTCACGATTGCCGACGTCATAGTTCCGTTCAGCCGGGGTCAACCTGCGTGAAAAGTAGGCACACGGGTGAAGAACCTTATCGGTCTCTCCGCTCTGGGACAGCACGGCTCCTATCCCTGAGTCAGAGGCGTCCACTTCAACCACGAACTGGCGGCTAGGGTTGGGCTGCACCAAAACTGGCGCAGTAGAGAACCGTCGTTTCAACTCCTTGAACGCGGCTTCGCACCGATCCGACCAGGTGAAGGGGACTTTTGGAGAGGTCAGGGCTGCCAGGGGGCTAACTACCTGACTGTAGCCCTTAATGAACCTCCTATAGAAATTAGCGAAGCCGAGGAACTGTTGCAGCTTCCTACGGCTTGTTGGTTGGGGCCAATCTCTCACCGCCGCAACCTTGGCTGGATCAGGGGCGACGGAGTTAGAGGAGATGATAAACCCCAGGAAGGACAAAGACGTGCGGTGAAACTCGCACTTCTCGCCTTTCACAAACAGTCGGTTCTCTAACAACCGCTGCAGGACCTGACGTACATGCTGGACATGGGTCTCAGGATCCGGTGAAAAGATGAGAATATCGTCCAGATATACGAAGACGAATCGGTGTAGGAAGTCCCGCAAGACGTCGTTAACCAAGGCTTGGAACGTCGCGGGGGCGTTGGTGAGGCCGAACGGCATGACCAGGTACTCAAAGTGACCTAACGGGTGTTAAATGCCATCTTCCATTCGTCTCCCCTGCGGATCCGAACCAGGTGATACGCATTTCTAAGATCCAGCTTAGTAAAGATTTTGGCTCCATGCAGGGGGGTGAACACGGAATCCAACAATGGCAACGGGTATCGATTGCGAACCGTAATCTCATTCAGCCCCCTGTAATCAATGCATGGACGGAGTCCGCCATCTTTCTTGCCCACAAAAAGAAACCTGCCCCCATAGGGGAGGTGGAGTTCCAGATCAGCCCGGCAGCTAATGAGTCCCGGATGTAGGTCTCCATTGATTCGCGCTCAGGTCGTGAGAGGTTGTACAGCCTGCTGGACAGGAACTCAGCGAATGGAACCAAATCAATGGCACAATCGTACGGACGGTGCGGGGGAAGGGTGAGTGCCAGATCCTTGCTGAAGACGTCAGCAAGATCGTGGTACCCGGTTGAGTGCCAGATCCTTGCTGAAGACGTCAGCAAGATCGTGGTACTCAACCGGCACTGCCGTCAGATTGGGAGGGACTTTGACCTCCTCCATAGCCTGTAAACCGGGAGGAACCGAGGATCCTAAACACACCCGATGGCAGGTTTCGCTCCACTGAACCACCACCCCAGACGGCCAATCAATCCGGGGATTGTGCTTCAACATCCATGGGAAGCCCAAAATCACGCGGGAGGTAGAAGGAGTTACAAAAAACTCAATCTCCTCCCGATGGTTTCCAGACACCACTAGAGTTACTGGTTGTGTCTTGTGTGTGATTAAAGGGAGGGGGGTGCCATCTAGTGCCCGAACCTGCAATGGCGAAGGAAGCGCCACCAGAGGGAGGCCTACCTCCCTTGCCCATTTGCTGTCTAGCAGATTCCCTTCTGACCCCGTGTCCACCAGTGCTGGGGCTTGAAGGGTTAAATCCCCGCTCAGGATTGTAACTGGGAGTTGTGTGGCAATCTGTGTGTGTCTCACGTGAATGTTTTGACCCCCCCTTAGCCCAGTCTCTGAGGGCGGTTGTGGTTGTGGCCGTTTGGGGCAGTTTTTCTGTGTGTGCTCTTTTGAGCTGCAGAGAAAACACTCCCCGCGGATCAGCCTCCTCATTTTGGCCCTGTGCGTTTCCCTAACAACGTCAGCAGGGGGAGCTGTTGCCCCACAGAGCGCTGCGGCTGTGGAGCGTGGGGAGGGCGGCCACTTTTCGAAACCGGAAGGGAGAGGGGCGGCGCGTATCTGGCCACGTCCTTCACCTCGCTCCCGACGGCGTTCCTCCAACCGATTGTCTAACCGTATAACGAGATCGATAAGCCCATCTAAATCCCGCGGTTCCTCCTTAGCTACCAGATGCTCCTTCAGGACTAACGACAGTCCGTTTATGAAGGCGGCGCGGAGCGCAACGTCATTCCAGCCGGACCTTGCAGCCGCGATGCGGAAGTCGACTGCATATTCGGGTGCACATCGGCGCCCCTGTCGCATTGACAGCAGCATTGTTGAAGCGGTCTCTCCTCTGTTAGGGTGATCAAACACTGTTCTGAACTCCCCCACAAACCCAGTGTATGCTGATAACAACCGTGAGTTCTGTTCCCAGAGCGCCGTAGCCCAGGCGCGTGCCTTACCCCGAAGCAGAGCAATCACATAAGCTATTTTACTAGCATCTGACGCGTACATGACGGGACGTTGTGCGAAGACGAGCAAACACTGCATGAGAAAGTCCGCGCACGTCTCCACACAACCTCCGTACGGCTCAGGAGGGCTTATGTATGCTTCAGGGGATGGTGGGAGGGGTTGTTGAACCACCACTGGAACGTTCATATCCTGCACAGGGTCGGCAGGAGGAGGAGCTGCAGCAGCGCCCTGAGCACTCGCCACCATCTGCGCGGAGAGAGCCTCCACCCTGCGGTTCAGGAGGATGTTTTGCTCGGTCATTTGATCCAACCGAGCCGTAACGGTGGTGAAAATGTGCTGTAGCTCACCAATCACGCCTCCTGCAGACGCCTGCGCTCCCTGCTCTCCCATTGGTCGTTCAACAGCCGTGTGACGCCCCTCGGAGTCCATGACGCTGGCCGAGATATCCTGTTGTTAAAGTGTAGTGACACGGACCCACAACAGGGGGCGCAAATGAACGGTCAATAGATGAGCCAAAAAGTAACAATTTAATATTGTGAAATGTGCACAACAAAATACAGACAATCTCAGAATATGATTACAGTCAATCCACAAAGGTGACGTGTGGGCAGGCTCGAGGATAGAAGACGTCTGTCCTGAGAAGAGCCGGAACAACACGATTTCCGCCACCACCGAACCTGGTGAATACTGGAGCCGCCAAGTCCCGAATTCCCAGGTGATCACCGTCCCCGACTGTCGGATCTGGTACTGCTGGCGAGAACAAAGACAGTCAAGTGTAGGTGTGTGCACACCCAGTAACAATAACGGTGGGAATGCCACCTCCACCTCTCACTCTATAACTTGCAGAGTACTGTAGTGATTCCTCAGGGGAAAAGAGTGCCTTTCAGCGCTCTCTCAGCTTCCACCAACAGAGGTACCAGTACTCCTGCAAACACTCACAATATACAAATAATATTGTAATCACAAACGGCTGAGGATATTACCTCCAATGAAGTATGATATCTCGGCGATGAGGTGGAGATGACGTCTGGGTTTTATGGAGTGAGATGATGAAGAATGAGTGACAGCTGTCAGGAAGTAATGAGTAACAGCTGTCACTCCCAGCTGTGTCCGTGGCGGCAGCGCCCTCTCGTGCCTGAAGCCCGCACTTCAGGCAGGGCGCCCTCTGGTGGTGGGCCAGCAGTACCTCCTCTTCTGGCGGCCCACACAACAGATATGGTACTATGAGGTCCCTAAGATAAGATGGGACCTGATTATTCAAAACCTTATAAGTAAGAAGAAGAATTTTAAATTCTATTCTAGAATTAACAGGAAGCCAATGAAGAGAGGCCAATATGGGTGAGATATGCTCTCTCCTTCTAGTCCCCGTTAGTACTCTAGCTGCAGCATTTTGAATTAACTGAAGGCTTTTCAGGGAACTTTTAGGACAACCTGATAATAATGAATTACAATAGTCCAGCCTAGAGGAAATAAATGCATGAATTAGTTTTTCAGCATCACTCTGAGACAAGACCTTTCTAATTTTAGAGATATTGCATAAACGCAAAAAAGCAGTCCTACATATTTGTTTAATATGCGCATTGAATGACATATCCTGATCAAAAATGACTCCAAGATTTCTCACAGTATTACTAGAGGTCAGGGTAATGCCATCCAGAGTAAGGATCTGGTTAGACACCATGTTTCTAAGATTTGTGGGGCCAAGTACAATAACTTCAGTTTTATCTGAGTTTAAAAGCAGGAAATTAGAGGTCATCCATGTCTTTATGTCTGTAAGACAATCCTGCAGTTTAGCTAATTGGTGTGTGTCCTCTGGCTTCATGGATAGATAAAGCTGGGTATCATCTGCGTAACAATGAAAATTTAAGCAATGCCGTCTAATAATACTGCCTAAGGGAAGCATGTATAAAGTGAATAAAATTGGTCCTAGCACAGAACCTTGTGGAACTCCATAATTAACCTTAGTCTGTGAAGAAGATTCCCCATTTAATCAATCAATCAATCAATCAATTTTATTTATATAGCGCCAAATCACAACAAACAGTTGCCCCAAGGCACTTTATATTGTAAGGCAAGACTGGTTGGGGCTGAGGGAGAGAACCAGGAAAAAGACATGCTGTGGAGGGGAGCAGAGATCAATCACTAATGATTAAATGCAGAGTGGTGCATACAGAGCAAAAAGAGAAAGAAACACTCAGTGCATCATGGGAACCCCTCAGCAGTCTAAGTCTATAGCAGCATAACTAAGGGATGGTTCAGGGTCACCTGATCCAGCCCTAACTATAAGCTTTAGCAAAAAGGAAAGTTTTAAGCCTAAAACATTTACATGAACAAATTGTAATCTATTCGATAAATATGACTCAAACCACCGCAGCGCAGTGCCTTTAATACCTATGGCATGCTCTAATCTCTGTAATAAAATTTTATGGTCAACAATATCAAAAGCAGCACTGAGGTCTAACAGAACAAGCACAGAGATGAGTCCACTATCTGAGGCCATAAGATCATTTGTAACCTTCACTAATGCTGTTTCTGTACTATGATGAATTCTAAAACCTGACTGAAACTCTTCAAATAGACCATTCCTCTGTAGATGATCAGTTAGCTGTTTTACAACTACGCTTTCAAGAATTTTTGAGAGAAAAGGAAGGTTGGAGATTGGCCTATAATTAGCTAAGATAGCTGGGTCAAGTGATGGCTTTTTAAGTAATGGTTTAATTACTGCCACCTTAAAAGCCTGTGGTACATAGCCAACTAATAGAGATAGATTGATCATATTTAAGATCGAAGCATTAAATAATGGTAGGGCTTCCTTGAGCAGCCTGGTAGGAATGGGGTCTAATAGACATGTTGATGGTTTGGATGAAGTAACTAATGAAAATAACTCAGACAGAACAATCGGAGAGAAAGAGTCTAACCAAATACCGGCATCACTGAAAGCAGCCAAAGATAACGATACGTCTTTGGGATGGTTATGAGTAATTTTTTCTCTAATAGTTAAAATTTTATTAGCAAAGAAAGTCATGAAGTCATTACTAGTTAAAGTTAAAGGAATACTCGGCTCAATAGAGCTCTGACTCTTTGTCAGCCTGGCTACAGTGCTGAAAAGAAACTTGGGGTTGTTCTTATTTTCTTCAATTAGTGATGAGTAGTAAGATGTCCTAGCTTTACAGATGGCATTTTTATAGAGCAACAGACTCTTTTTCCAGGCTAAGTGAAGATCTTCTAAATTAGTGAGACGCCATTTCCTCTCCAACTTACGGGTTATCTGCTTTAAGCTGCGAGTTTGTGAGTTATACCACGGAGTCAGGCACTTCTGATTTAAAGCTCTCTTTTTCAGAGGAGCTACAGCATCCAAAGTTGTCTTCAATGAGGATGTAAAACTATTGACGAGATACTCTATCTCACTTACAGAGTTTAGGTAGCTACTCTGCACTGTGTTGGTATATGGCATTAGAGAACATAAAGAAGGAATCATATCCTTAAACCTAGTTACAGTGCTTTCTGAAAGACTTCTAGTGTAATGAAACTTATTCCCCACTGCTGGGTAGTCCATCAGAGTAAATGTAAATGTTAAGAAATGATCAGACAGAAGGGAGTTTTCAGGGAATACTGTTAAGTCTTCAATTTCAATACCATAAGTCAGAACAAGATCTAAGATATGATTAAAGTGGTGGGTGGACTCATTTACATTTTGAGCAAAGCCAGTTGAGTCTAATAATAGATTAAATGCAGTGTTGAGGCTGTCATTCTCAGCATCTGTGTGGATGTTAAAATCGCCCACTATAATTATCTTATCTGAGCTAAGCAGTAAGTCAGACAAAAGGTCTGAAAATTCACAGAGAAACTCACAGTAACGACCAGGTGGACGATAGATAATAACAAATAAAACTGTTTTTTGGGACTTCCAATTTGGATGGACAAGACTAAGAGACAAGCTTTCCAATGAATTAAAGCTCTGTCTGGGTTTTTGATTAATTAATAAGCTGGAATGGAAGATTGCTGCTAATCCTCCGCCTCGGCCCGTGCTACGAGCATTCTGGCAGTTAGTGTGACTCGGGGGTGTTGACTCATTTAAACTAACATATTCATCCTGCTGTAACCAGGTTTCTGTAAGGAAGAATAAATCAATATGTTGATCAATTATTATATCATTTACTAACAGGGACTTAGAAGAGAGAGACCTAATGTTTAATAGACCACATTTAACTGTTTTAGTCTGTGGTGCAGTTGAAGGTGCTATATTATTTTTTCTTTTTGAATTTTTATGCTTAAATAGATTTTTGCTGGTTATTGGTGGTCTGGGAGCAGGCACCGTCTCTACGGGGATGGGGTAATGAGGGGATGGCAGGGGAGAGAAGCTGCAGAGAGGTGTGTAAGACTACAACTCTGCTTCCTGGTCCCAACCCTGGATAGTCACGGTTTGGAGGATTTAAGAAAATTGGCCAGATTTCTAGAAATGAGAGCTGCTCCAGCCAAAGTGGGATGGATGCCGTCTCTCCTAACAAGACCAGGTTTTCCCCAGAAGCTTTGCCAATTATCTATGAAGCCCACCTCATTTTTTGGACACCACTCAGACAGCCAGCAATTCAAGGAGAACATGCGGCTAAACATGTCACTCCCGGTCCGATTGGGGAGGGGCCCAGAGAAAACTACAGAGTCCGACATTGTTGATGATGTTGACAGGTCATATGATGCTTTCATCTCCATTTTTTCCAGTTTGTATAATAAACACTGTCCATTTGTTGACAAAATATATAGAAATCAATATAGCAACAAACCATGGATAACTAAGGGGCTTCACAGGGCATGTAAAAAGAAAAACGTACTATATAAACATTTCATAAAACTACGAACTAAGGAAGCTGAAAGTAAGTATAAAACATATAAGAATAAGTTAATCAATATCATGAGACTCAGTAAAAAAATATATTATAATGAGTTACTTGTCAAAAATAGAAATAACATCAAAAACACATGGAACATATTAAATGAAATAGTAAAAAAGAATAGAGTAACTAGAGATTATCCTTCATTTTTTCAGAGTAACAACTACATCACGATTGATAACGACGAGTCTATTGCTGAACTTTAATGAATACTTCGTTAATGTGGGTAAAAATCTTGCCAGTAAAATTGACTCATTAACTAATAACTTCTGGGTAAATAATTCAACGTTTAACAAATCTGTCTCAATGTTCATTGGTGGTACTCATGAAAGGGAAATACTTGATCTGGTTCATGGTTCAAAAAGTAAGAAATCGACTGATTTTAATAATTTGGATATGGCTTTATTAAAAAAGTTATTGATTGTATAGTAAAACCGTTCAATTATATTTGCAATATGTCACTAAGTACTGGTAAATTTCCTTCTCAAATAAAAATAGCCAAAGTAATTCCTCTGTTTAAAACTGGTGACAAACACACATTTTCTAATTATAGAGCTATATCACTCCTGCCACAATTTTCAAAAATTTTGGAAAAAATATTTGCTAAAAGATTAAATGATTATTTACTGAAGCATAACATCATTTGTGAAGAACAATATGGATTCAGAAGGTCTCGAACTACATCACATGCTTTGATGGACTTTGTGGAAAGTATAGCAACTGCAATTGACAATAAACAATACACAATAGGTGTTTTTTTGATTTACAGAAAGCGTTTGACACAATTAACCATGGAATACTATTAATTAAACTGCAGAAATATGGAATCAGAGGTCTGGCATATGAATGGATAGCTAGTTATTTACAAGGCAGATTTCAGTATGTTCAATTCAATAATACAAATTCTGAACTCAGGGATGTCACATGTGGGGTGCCGCAGGGCTCAGTGCTGGGTCCTTTGTTGTTTATAATCTATATAAATGATATAAGTTGGGTGTCAAGTTCACTGAGATGTGTCCTTTTTGCGGATGATACAACTGTGTTCTGTAGTGGTGAAAATCTTGAACAGCTTCTGGACATAGTGGAGAAAGAACTGGAAAAATTTAAGGTTTGGTTTGACGCTAATAAGTTGTCACTCAACCTTGGGAAAACTAAATGTATTATATTTGGAAATAAACAGGCACCCAAATGTAAAAATTTAACTATAAACAATAAGGAAATTGAGTTAGTAACAGAGAATAAATTTTTAGGTGTTATAATTGATAATAAACTTAGCTGGAAACCACATATAAATTATGTGAAATCAAAATTGTCAAAAACTATAGCCATTCTGTATAAAGCCAAAGACCTACTGCCGCAAGAAGGGTTACTTACTTTATATCATTCTCTGATGGTACCATATATGACATATTGTGTTGAGTCATGGGGAAACACTTACAAATCAAATACCAATCCAATATTCCTTTTGCAAAAACGAGCCATACGAATCATCTGCAATAAACAATATCGTGAACCAACTCATTCTTTATTTGTGTCTTTAAATTTATTAAAATTCATAGATTTGGTTGATTACATTACAATTCAAACTTTATTTCAAGCGAAAAACCAAGCCTTACCGAGACATGTCCAGAGTCTGTTCCGATTGAGGGAATCCAGATATAGTTTAAGAGGTTGTGCAATTTTTATGAAACCACCAGTAAGAACAAATGTAAAGGGTTTTTGTGTGTCTGTGGTTGGGGTGAGGAAATGGAACAAATGTTCAACAGAGGTTAGAATGAGTAGTACCTTAGTAAGATTTAAGAAACTACTCAAAAAGAACATCATGTCTAAGTATCATAAAGAAGCAAATATAATTTGATTTATATGGAATGTTCAATTTATAAGTGGGACTCGTATATTTGAATGTGTGGGTATGTATATGCGTATGTAGATATATAGATATGGGTAGGTGTATATGTATATTGTCAGATCCCGATATTCTTTTAGATACATGGCACACGCTCACCCTCCGATGAGTGCGTTTGTGTACTAAACCAGCTCTCCGTCTCTGGGGTCCGACCTTCGTGTCTCCACGGGTATTACCCGGCAGGGCTGCACAAAGGCTGTTCAAGCTGGTGGCGAGGAGATTTGTCTAGCCGCTCACTGCCTCCATCCGGACGTCCACCCCGCTGACGCTGATCTCGCACCCCGGTCGAATAGCCTCCTCTGGAACCAGGATACGAGCCGGCCACGCCCGTTAACGGCAGCTCTCCTCTTATGGATCAGGGCTCTTGGAATGTTGCTAGATTTTGAATTTAGTGACTCGTACAGCGAGTCCCCAGGATGCGTTAATTTCATTAAAAACCAGACTAAGCTTTTAGAGCACTTTTTGATGTTGTACACCCAATAAACTTTAACTTTTACACCTTAAGAAGCATCAATAAATCCAATGTCCGAGCCTTAACACTTTAACTGCATGTTTGGAAATTTATTGCAGGTTTTGCAAGTGCTGACAACATAATCAAAATAGGTTATATGATGATAATTTCACAACAGTAATTCAAGTATAATTAAAATAATAATTGGCAGAGATTTTTGTTTTTGATTCAATAATACTGTCTGATCTTACTTTGACTGGACTGGATTGACTTCTTAACAATTTTTCTAGGAGTGAGGGAAGGAGGTTTTTGATGTTAAAATCCCCAGCTCGATGAACTTAATTTCCTCTTCATCAGCTATTAGTCGTTAGCTGACCACAATCCTTGTGTGATGTTGTAATCCTTCAGGAAATTAATCCACATAAGAGTTTATTCCTTCTTCAATCAACCAAAAGTTGATCTAATCCATTCTGGTATGATGTGATGTTCCTTGAGAGAGAAAACGTTGAAACTTCCCCACTCAGATTTAAGGCCAGTGATTATTCTCCAATGCTCTGCTACTCCATGACTGGACAGCCTGAGTGGGAGTTGAAAACTCTCTCAAATGGTCTCTTATGGCTCCAATCCTCTCACTCCACGATTCTAATTGCTGCTCACAAGATGGTCAAGTCTTGTGATCTCCTCGTAGCAGGGGAGAAGTGACAACAGCACCTCTCCCTGGAAGAATAACCCCGTTTCCTGGTGTTCCACAGTTTATATATGTGATTGACTCTTGTTGTTCTTCAGATGATCTTGGTTACCATGGGGACGCTGGTGACTCAAAACCTCCTCCCTTCTCCTTCCCTTACTGGAAGCCATCTGCGGCCCTTTGCCAGTAACTTATTTCTCAAGTTCCTCTTTTCTGTTAACACTTCAGCTTTTCTGAGAATTCATTTTTCTAAATCATGTCTTTAGAATCACATCAATCATATTCAATCATTTCATTACAACTCTCTTTCACATAAAAACAATTCATATGATCATATACAAACATTTTCATTCCTTATTATTCATTTTCATATTTTACCACATCTTAATCATTTGATCAGTTGTTTATCATCAGCTCTTCTGGCCTTGTTGCAACATCACTTCACTTCCTCTTTTCTCTCTGACTGCACTCTTTATGAAAAACAACTTCTTCACTTCCTTTTTTCTCTAACTCTGCACTCTTTATGAAAAACAACTCATATAATCATTCATTTCACTTATGTGTAACATACTTTTTCTAATCAACTCTTAATTTTTAACACATTAATACTTCATTTAATCATACTTGTTATGTTAGAATCATTCTTAGACATATTCCATCGTCTTCACCACTGAGTTCATTCCATGGGCTCCCCATTTGCAATGGAAAAGTCCGGTATGACCTCACTTACTCCGGGAAAGTACCAAACACTGTCCAGTTTAATCCAACAGCATGTATATTAATCCCATGGCACGTATTATATTCCAAGATGAAAACAAGCTGAAAGCAAGCTTAAAGTCATCTTTCTTGACAATATGTATATAAGTGACTGTGTATATGTATGTATATATTTATGTTTGTAAAGTATATAAGTATGTATATAGGTATATATGGTACAGCCCAAGCAGAGGGTCACCCCCAAGAGCCTGGTCTGCTTGAGGTTTCTTCCTTATAGGGAGTTTTTCCTCACTACAGTTGCCTAGTGCTCGCTCTGGGGGTTGGTAAGGTTAGTCCTTACTGGCGTAAAGTGCCTTGATTCGACTTTCTTGTGATCTGGTACTATATAAATATAATTATAAGTGAATAGTATATTGATGTGTATGTCTGTGTGTCGACATGTAGTAGTGAATTTGTATTTATGTAAATATGACTGATTAGAATTGTTGGACTTGTACGAGCAGGGGTGGGCGCTAATAAGCTTTGCTTCAGCCCACACGCTTTCGGACTCACTAGTTTTGTCTGTGTTTGTTTGTGGAATTGTTCATTTTTTTTCTATTTGAATATTTTGTGTGCCGAATAAAAACTTTGTCACCTTGTCACCTTGTTTTTGAAAAGTTACACACCGATTCAATGTTAATTTTAGTGATCTCCGATTGGCGTAACCGGGTGTCATTACTGCCGACATGAATTACAATCTTACCAAATTTACGCTTAGCCTTAGCCAGCAGTTTCAAATTTCAAATTTCAGAGTAATCTAATGGTTTATTATCAGCACCGCGACCTGTGTAATTGCCCTGGACTTGTGGCCATTTTGGTCCTAATTTTACTTGTAGTGCTTCACCTAATTCGTGTCCGTTCAGACAGTAGGACGCCATTAAGCTGTCAATATCTTCAATTAATTCATCTACATCGTCTTGCGGTTCTCTGACAGATTCGAGGACCTTGCGTATGTCCTCTTTAGCCCATGGGTGGAATACATAAAAAGGCTCATTCGCATCGTGTGGATTTCCCACTTGAATCATTGGATATATGCTTTGATACGCTTGAACTGCATCTTTTGATCGTGTTCCATAATCGTGTTTTATGCCATGTTTTATGTTAACTTCATTACCGGGAGGTTCCGGAGATGGAACAAACGATCCCGGATCAGGCACTGGAGCCGTGCCTCCTACCGCGCCGTCCTCATCTTGCTGTTGAGGGACCTGTTGTTGAACAGGGGCTGGACGCTTTGGTCCAGTTTCATTATCCTCAGGTCTCATGAAAAGAGTTTGTTGAGTTTTTCCTTGCCTCTTCTTATTTTGTGCATCACACCTTTTTTGTGCTTCATCAAACCAAGTCTTTGCGCACCTGATTTCCTCATTTGCTTTCTGTTGTTTCTTTCTTTTCTTTAATGCAGCTTTTGCTGACACTTTGGTGAGTAAATTCTCACATTCTGCATCTACCAACTTCCCCTGAAACTTGTATTTCTTCTCCCACTTTTTGAGATGTTTAACATTTTTAGAATCCAATTTGTTCATGTACCTAACATCTCCTGGAATGTCTTTCTTTCCACCACAACAACAACCTCCACAACAACTTACACAATTTCCCATCCTGTCTGACTTTCTGAATTACACACACAGAAAATCAAGTGATTGGCCCGTGCGCCCCAATCAGGAACCTAGACACCAAGCTTCTACTCGAGGCCAGCAGATGTCTACTGGGGGTTAATTCCCTGTTCCATAATTGGTTTTAAATCACCTAATTATTCTGTGTCCAAACCAACCCACACAGTTATCTTTCAAACTGTACTCGTTTTAAGAAAAATGTCTAATTTCAATGTTTGGATACCTGAGTGGACAAATTCATGTGAAATGGGTGATTATTAACTCTTTATTAGGCCTATATGGATGCTTATTATTTGTCCAATCAGTTTATATCATCAATCGATTTAATCCAACTTGTTGAGATTTATCAATTTGAAAGAAAAGCCACCCACATTTCCCCACCTGGGTTTGTCATTACTAATTCTTGAAACACACAACTGTATCGTTGACAGTTGTCCCTGGAACGATTCTTCTGGAACCGTCCCTCCGGATTCTTCAGGAACCTCGGACCTGACTTCCACGCTCTTTAGGAGCGGAGTCCACACGACCCCTTTAAAGGTGGTCCTCGCACAAATACCTCAGGTATTTGTCGTAATCGAGAAAAATAAAGTCACTTACCCAGGAGATGAAATGTTTAATGTGGTTTCCGCCTGGTTCGTTGTTCGGATCTCGTCAACCCACCGTTGGCGGACGGAGGTGACGTCTACTTCACCGGCCTGGTGGAGAATTTACTCACCAGGACTTTCTCCGGCTCACCTACTGGAGCCGACCGTTGACGGGTTTCGGTGTCGTCTTCCTCCGCCGTCAGCGATGGGTATGTTGAGATCCTGCCGACAATGCCAAGTAAAATGTTAGGTCCAAAAAGGGCCCAACCCTTGGTTTCAAATGATTAACCAAGCACGAACCCATGCAGAAACAAGATTAGTCTTTTGTGAGCTTTGCAAAGGAGAACACCGCGACAGAATTGGCAGCTTTTCTGCATTTTAACCGGATATTCCACTGTTAAAGGAGATTTTTTTAATGAAAGATGTGCGGGCGGATTCGCACGTCGGCTTGCAGCACGCGCAGCGCAACAGGAAAAACACCTCCGTTGGAAGCCTTAAGGACATGCCCAACTGTTAAACAATTTCTCAGATACTCACTCCACTGAAAGCCATCAAATGTCGCCTGGATTTTACAAATGGTTATCAACACGGAGGTGTTTTTCCTGTGGCGGCGCATCACGGCGGCTGCAAGCTGACGTGCGAATCCGCCCGCACGTCTTTCATTAAAAAATCTCCTTTAATATCTGGATAAAATGCTGAAACTGACTTCTTCTGAAACTTCTCTGTTCTCTCACGACGTCCCGGGTCAACAGAGGCTTAAATGTGGAGGTTTTCAGCTTGAAACAGGCTGACGACAGCGCCTGGGAGCGCTGCGCGACGTCCCGCTCCGAGGGAAGTCCTTAAAGCGACAGAATCACTTCAAAATCTCTCATCTTCTCAGACAAAGGAATTCCGACAAGGGGGCGGGACCAGTCCTTCCCAAGGCGTGCTCACAGGCGAATGACGTCACCGACAGGCGTGGAAAAACTCACGCATGCGCACGAGGGTTCAAGCATGTCTGACGTACAAACATATGAATGAAATCCATATAGTTTTTGAAAAAAATAAAAAGGACCTATACTTTATATACAGACCTCGTATACTAATGCTAAAATGATAGAAACATGAAGTTCAAAAATATTTGGACGAGTCAAAGTTATACAGGTGAAGCAAACAAAAATGATAACATATATGTACAGAGTTTTTCCAACATTGGCGTACCAACAAGAATTTACTTTATTTTTCCGACAGATAACTTTTGCAACCTTTGTCAAGTTAGCTAAAGTCAGCTATTTTTGCATTGAATTCTGATTCGACCGAGCTTCCAAAAAGACGACGACGAAAGACGAATTTTTGATTTTTGATAGAGAATAAAGACGCTCAAAAACTTTATTCTGATGAGCCATACACCAGAGCGCTGCAGAGGAAAAACATCCAGGTCAGCTGAGACGTCCACAGCGACTTGAACTGCCGGCGCGAAATCACAGCACCGCAATAACAGAAATCATCCCCGCCACTGACGAGACCGAGTGGGTCGAGACCGGCAGAGTCTCTTTGTAAAGGTCCCTGGAGAAGCTGTGTGGTGGACAGAGCGTTGACTGAACCAGACGATTCCAGCATCGGACCTCACGGAGACTCGCTGCACTACACAAGTAAGACCGGGCTATGTTGTCAGATAAACAGAGTGGCTTTATTTAACTCTATTCAAAATCATTAATCTTCTCTCAGGTTAACAATACCAAAGTAAATTACCTGTTAAATTAGGACAAATCTTACTCCTAAAATTCCCGCTACGAAAGCAAACTATCAGAACATCATATAATCATTGCTAATTGAATGTCGCCATCCTTAATTTGCCCACTGTGATATGTCCTGTTATTTAACTCCTGCTAGAGTTAAATATCTTAAACGTGTGAAGTTGTCTGTGATTTTTCAGATCTGACCTGCGGAACTTATCCTTTAGAAACTGAGACTGATTAATTAAATTGAGACTAATCAATTAATGAATGTTTAAACTCATAAGGACTTATCCTTTGAAATAAGTGGTGTCCCGATATAAAATTATCCACAAGTGATAATTTTCAATATTCCAAAACATTATTATATTCATCTTGTGGTTTTCCCCTACAGTATATTGGTGCAAGCCTGTGTGAGGAGCACTTATCAGGTCTGAACCTCTGTGAGTCATACAGAAAATAGTCAATTAAGTTGGAAGTGTATAGAGCAACTTAATCTGTCCTTATTAAACTGTGTGCATGTGAGAGAGAGAGAGAAAAAAAAAAGAAAACGCTGTGTTATCTTCACATGAGAAATTCATGTTAATGAGCACAGCGGTGTTCTGCTGTATCTGTTAGCTGTTTGAACTGAGCTGTTTGAGTTCTTTGAATTAACAGTCTTTTTCAAGACTTTTTTACTTTTTTTTTTACTTTTTCACCGTGCTCCAACGCCTAAAGAAGACCTCTAACGGTCGAAGCATCGCGACGGAGCACTTTTATCAGCTAACCTTCATCAGCGTTGGCAAGCTAACTAGCTTGCTAACGCTTTCGTTTTTATTTTTATTTTATTTTTTAGCACTGTTGTCGTGCTGCTCCACAGCCTGCCTAGTGGATTTTTATTTTATTTTAGCACTGTTGTCGTGTGTTACCTGTGCTGCTCCACAGCCTGTTCAGTGGATTTTTATTTTATTTTTTAGCACTGTTGTCATGTGTTACCTGTGCTGCTCCACAGCCTGTTCAGTGGATTTTTATTTTAATTTTTAGCACTGTTGTCGTGCGTTACCTGTGCTGCTCCACAGCCTGTTCAGTGGATTTTTATTTTATTTTTTAGCACTGTTGTCGTGCGTTACCTGTGCTGCTCCACAGCCTGTTCAGTGGATTTTTATTTTGTTTTTTAGCACTGTTGTCGTGCGTTACCTGTGCTGCTCCACAGCCTGTTCAGTGGATTTTTGTTTTGTTTTTTGGCACTGTTGTCGTGCGTTACCTGTGCTGCTCCACAGCCTGTTCAGTGGATTTTTGTTTTGTTTTTTGGCACTGTTGTCGTGTGTTACCTGTGCTGCTCCACAGCCTGTCCAGTGGATTTTGATTTTGATTTTATTTTTTTTAGCACTGTTGTCGTGTGTTACCTGTGCTGCTCCACAGCCTGTCTAGTGGATTTTTATTTTATTTTTTACCACTGTTGTCGTGCGTTACCTGTGCTGCTCCACAGCCTGTTCAGTGGATTTTTATTTTATTTTTTACCACTGTTGTCGTGCGTTACCTGTGCTGCTCCACAGCCTGTCCAGTGGATTTTTATTTTATTTTTTTTAGCACTGTTGTCGTGCGTTACCTGTGCTGCTCCACAGCCTGTCCAGTGGATTTTTATTTTATTTTTAGCACTGTTGTCATGTGTTACCTGTGCTGCTCCACAGCCTGTCCAGTGGATTTTTATTTTATTTTTTAGCACTGTTGTCGTGCGTTACCTGTGCTGCTCCACAGCCTGTCCAGTGGATTTTTATTTTATTTTTTAGCACTGTTGTCGTGCGTTACCTGTGCTGCTCCACAGCCTGTTCAGTGGATTTTTATTTTATTTTTTAGCACTGTTGTCGTGCGTTACCTGTGCTGCTCCACAGCCTGTTCAGTGGATTTTTATTTTATTTTTTAGCACTGTTGTCGTGTGTTACCTGTGCTGCTCCACAGCCTGTTCAGTGGATTTTTATTTTATTTTTTAGGCACTGTTGTCGTGCGTTACCTGTGCTGCTCCACAGCCTGTCCAGTGGATTTTTATTTTATTTTTTAGCACTGTTGTCGTGTGTTACCTGTGCTGCTCCACAGCCTGTTCAGTGGATTTTGATTTTGATTTTATTTTTAGCACTGTTGTCATGTGTTACCTGTGCTGCTCCACAGCCTGTCCAGTGGATTTTTATTTTATTTTTTAGCACTGTTGTCGTGCGTTACCTGTGCTGCTCCACAGCCTGTTCAGTGGATTTTTATTTAATTTTTTAGCACTGTTGTCGTGTGTTACCTGTGCTGCTCCACAGCCTGTTCAGTGGATTTTTATTTTATTTTTTAGCACTGTTGTCGTGCGTTACCTGTGCTGCTCCACAGCCTGTTCAGTGGATTTTTGTTTTGTTTTTTGGCACTGTTGTCGTGCGTTACCTGTGCTGCTCCACAGCCTGTCCAGTGGATTTTGATTTTTATTTTATTTTTTTTAGCACTGTTGTCGTGTGTTACCTGTGCTGCTCCACAGCCTGTCTAGTGGATTTTTATTTTATTTTTTACCACTGTTGTCGTGTGTTACCTGTGCTGTTCCACAGCCTGTCCAGTGGATTTTTATTTTATTTTTTACCACTGTTGTCGTGTGTTACCTGTGCTGCTCCACAGCCTGTCCAGTGGATTTTTATTTTATTTTTTAGCACTGTTGTCGTGTGTTATCTGTGCTGCTCCACAGCCTGTCCAGTGGATTTTTATTTTATTTTTTAGCACTGTTGTCGTGTGTTACCTGTGCTGCTCCACAGCCTGTCCAGTGGATTTTTATTTTATTTTTTTTAGCACTGTTGTCGTGCGTTACCTGTGCTGCTCCACAGCCTGTCCAGTGGATTTTTATTTTATTTTTTACCACTGTTGTCGTGCGTTACCTGTGCTGCTCCACAGCCTGTCTAGTGGTTTTTTGTTTTGTTTTGGCACCGTTGTCGTGCGTTACCTGTGCTGCTCCACAGCCTGTCCAGTGGATTTTTATTTAGCACTGTTGTCGTGCGTTACCTGTGCTGCTCCACAGCCTGTCTAGTGGATTTTTATTTTGTTTTAGCACTGTTGTCGTGCGTTGCCTGTGCTGCTCCACAGCCTGTCCAGTGGATTTTTATTTTTATTTTATTTTTTAGCACTGTTGTCGTGCGTTACCTGTGCTGCTCCACAGCATGTCTAGTGGATTTTTATTTTGTTTTGGCACTGTTGTCGTGCGTTACCTGTGCTGCTCCACAGCCTGTCTAGTGGATTTTTATTTTGTTTTGGCACTGTTGTCGTGCGTTACCTGTGCTGCTCCACAGCCTGTCTAGTGGATTTTTATTTTATTTTAGCACTGTTGTCGTGCGTTACCTGTGCTGCTCCACAGCCTGTCCAGTGGATTTTTATTTTTATTTTATTTTATTTTTTTAGCACTGTTGTTGTGCGTTACCTGTGCTGCTCCACAGCCTGTCTAGTGTCGGATTCCCTGTTTGGGAATCCGCTAGCTTAGCGTAGCTACTAGCTCTTAGCCGTTTTAGCATGGCTGCTTCTCCTGTCTCTCCCGTACTTTTCTGCTCTGGGTGTGAAATGTTTAGTTATTCCTCGGCCTCTTTTAGCAGTAACGGTACTTGTAATAAGTGCAGCTTATTCGTAGCTTTGGAGGCCAGGCTGGGCGAATTGGAGGCTCGGCTCCGCACCGTGGAAAATTCTACAGCTAGCCAGGCCCCTGTAGTCGGTGCGGACCAAGGTAGTTTAGCCGCCGTTAGTTCCCCCCTGGCAGACCCCGTGCAGTCGGGAAGGCAGGCTGACTGGGTGACTGTGAGGAGGAAGCGTAGCCCTAAACAGAAGCCCCGTGTACACCGTCAACCCGTTCACATCTCTAACCGTTTTTCCCCACTCGACGATACACTCGCCGAGGATCAAACTCTGGTTATTGGCGACTCTGTTTTGAGAAATGTGAAGTTAGCGACACCAGCAACCATTGTCAATTGTCTTCCGGGGGCCAGAGCAGGCGACATCGAAGGACATTTGAAATTGCTGGCTAAGGCTAAGCGTAAATTTGGTAAGATTGTAATTCACGTCGGCAGTAATGACACTCGGTTACGCCAATCGGAGGTCACTAAAATTAACATTGAATCGGTGTGTAACTTTGCAAAAACAATGTCGGACTCTGTTGTTTTCTCTGGGCCCCTCCCCAATCAGACCGGGAGTGACATGTTTAGCCGCATGTTCTCCTTGAATTGCTGGCTGTCTGAGTGGTGTCCAAAAAATGAGGTGGGCTTCATTGATAATTGGCAAAGCTTCTGGGGAAAACCTGGTCTTGTTAGGAGAGACGGCATCCATCCCACTTTAGAGGGAGCAGCTCTCATTTCTAGAAATCTGGCCAATTTTTTGGGATCCTCCAAACTGTGACTGTCTAGCGTTGGGACCAGGAGGCAGAGCTGTGGTCTTATACACCTCTCTGCAGCTTCTCTCCCCCTCCCATCCCCTTATTACCCCATCCCTGTAGAGACGGTGCCTGCTCCCAGACCACCAGTAACTAGCAAAAATCTATTTAAGCATAAAAATTCAAAAAGAAAAAATAATATAGCACCTTCAATTGCACCACAGACTAAAACAGTTAAATGTGGTCTATTAAACATTAGGTCTCTTTCTTCTAAGTCCCTGTTGGTAAATGATATAATAATTGATCAACGTATTGATTTATTCTGCCTAACAGAAACTTGGTTACAGCAGGATGAATATGTTAGTTTAAATGAGTCAACACCCCCGAGTCACACTAACTGTCAGAATGCTCGTAGCACGGGCCGAGGCGGAGGATTAGCAGCAATCTTCCATTCCAGCTTATTAATTAATCAAAAACCCAGACAGAGCTTTAATTCATTTGAAAGCTTGTCTCTTAGTCTTGTCCATCCAAATTGGAAGTCCCAAAAACCAGTTTTATTTGTTATTATCTATCGTCCACCTGGTCGTTACTGTGAGTTTCTCTGTGAATTTTCAGACCTTTTGTCTGACTTAGTGCTTAGCTCAGATAAGATAATTATAGTGGGCGATTTTAACATCCACACAGATGCTGAGAATGACAGTCTCAACACTGCATTTAATCTATTATTAGACTCTATCGGCTTTGCTCAAAAAGTAAATGAGTCCACCCACCACTTTAATCATATTTTAGATCTTGTTCTGGCTTATGGTGTGGAGATGGAAGACTTAACAGTATTCCCTGAAAACTCCCTTTTGTCTGATCATTTTTTAATAACATTTACATTTACCCTGATGGACTACCCTGCAGTGGGGAATAAGTTTCATTACACTAGAAGTCTTTCAGAAAGCGCTGTAACTAGGTTTAAGGATATGATTTCTTCTTTATGTTCTCTAATGTCATATACCAACATAGAGCAGAGTAGCTACCTAAACTCTGTAAGGGAGTTAGAGTATCTTGTCAATAGTTTTACATCCTCATTGAAGACAACTTTGGATGCTGTAGCTCCTCTGAAAAAGAGAGCTTTAAATCAGAAGTGTCTGACTCCGTGGTATAACTCACAAACTCGTAGCTTAAAGCAGATAACCCGTAAGTTGGAGAGGAAATGGCGTCTCACTAATTTAGAAGATCTTCACTTAGCCTGGAAAAAGAGTTTGTTGCTCTATAAGAAAGCCCTTCGTGAAGCTAGGACATCTTTCTACTCATCACTAATTGAAGAAAATAAGAACAACCCCAGGTTTCTTTTCAGCACTGTAGCCAGGCTGACAAAGAGTCAGAGCTCTATTGAGCTGAGTATTCCATTAACTTTAACTAGTAATGACTTCATGACTTTCTTTGCTAACAAAATTTTGACTATTAGAGAAAAAATTACTCATAACCATCCCAAAGATGTATTGTTATCTTTGGCTGCTTTCAGTGATGCCGGTATTTGGTTAGACTCTTTCTCTCCGATTGTTCTGTCTGAGTTATTTTCATTAGTTACTTCATCCAAACCATCAACATGCTTATTAGACCCCATTCCTGCCAGGCTGCTCAAGGAAGTCCTACCATTATTTAATGCTTCAATCTTAAATATGATCAATCTATCTTTGTTAGTTGGTTATGTACCACAGGCCTTTAAGGTGGCAGTAATTAAACCATTACTTAAAAAGCCATCACTTGACCCAGCTATCTTAGCTAATTATAGGCCAATCTCCGACCTTCCTTTTCTCTCAAAGATTCTTGAGAGGGTAGTTGTAAAACAGCTAACTGATCACCTGCAGAGGAATGGTCTATTTGAAGAGTTTCAGTCAGGTTTTAGAATTCATCATAGTACAGAAACAGCATTAGTGAAGGTTACAAATGATCTTCTTATGGCTTCGGACAGTGGACTTATCTCTGTGCTTGTTCTGTTGGACCTCAGTGCTGCTTTTGATACTGTTGACCATAAAATTTTATTACAGAGATTAGAGCATGTCATAGGTATTAAAGGCATTGCGCTGCGGTGGTTTGAATCATATTTGTCTAATAGATTACAGTTTGTTCATGTAAATGGGGAATCTTCTTCACAGACTAAAGTTAATTATGGAGTTCCACAAGGTTCTGTGCTAGGACCAATTTTATTCACTTTATACATGCTTCCCTTGGGCAGTATTATTAGACGGTATTGCTTAAATTTTCATTGTTACGCAGATGATACCCAGCTTTATCTATCCATGAAGCCAGAGGATACACACCAATTAGCTAAACTGCAGGATTGTCTTACAGACATAAAGACATGGATGACCTCTAATTTCCTGCTTTTAAACTCAGATAAAACTGAAGTTATTGTACTTGGCCCCACAAATCTTAGAAGCATGGTGTCTAACCAGATCGTTACTCTGGATGGCATTTCCCTGATCTCTAGTAATACTGTGAGAAATCTTGGAGTTATTTTTGATCAGGATATGTCATTCAAAGCGCATATTAAACAAATATGTAGGACTGCCTTTTTGCATTTACGCAATATCTCTAAAATCAGAAAGGTCTTGTCTCAGAGTGATGCTGAAAAACTAATTCATGCATTTATTTCCTCTAGGCTGGACTATTGTAATTCATTATTATCAGGTTGTCCTAAAAGTTCCCTAAAAAGCCTTCAGTTGGTTCAGAATGCTGCAGCTAGAGTACTGACGGGGACTAGCAGGAGAGAGCATATCTCACCCGTGTTGGCCTCCCTTCATTGGCTTCCTGTTAATGCTAGAATAGAATTTAAAATTCTTCTTCTTACTTATAAGGTTTTGAATAATCAGGTCCCATCTTATCTTAGGGACCTCGTAGTACCATATTACCCCATTAGAGCGCTTCGCTCTCAGACTGCGGGCTTACTTGTAGTTCCTAGGGTTTGTAAGAGTAGAATGGGAGGCAGAGCCTTCAGCTTTCAGGCTCCTCTCCTGTGGAACCAGCTCCCAATTCAGATCAGGGAGACAGATACCCTCTCTACTTTTAAGATTAGGCTTAAAACTTTCCTTTTCGCTAAGGCTTATAGTTAGGGCTGGATCGGGTGACCCTGGACCATCCCTTGGTTATGTTGCTTTAGACGTAGACTGTGGGGGGGTTCCCATGATGCACTGTTTCTTTCTCTTTTTGCTCCGTATGCATCACTCTGCATTTAATCATTAGTGATCGATCTCTTTTTCCTGGTTCTTTCCCTCAGCCCCAACCAGTCTCAGCAGAAGACTGCCCCTCCCTGAGCCTGGTTCTGCTGAAGGTTTCTTCCTGTTAGAAGGGAGTTTTTCCTTCCCACTGTGGCCAAGTGCTTGCTCATAGGGGGTCGTTTTGACCGTTGGGGTCTTTCATAATTGTTGTATGGCCTTGCCTTGCAATGTGGAGCGCCTTGGGGCAACTGTTTGTTGTGATTTGGCGCTATATAAGAAAAAAGTTGATTGATTGATTGAATGTGAGGCCTCGGTGACAGTTAAATTCTGCGAGTTTCCAGATTTAAACTGGTCACCCGGATACATATTGCAAAAATTGCGAGATTCCAATTATTGTAATCACTGTATTCGTGACTCCAAGGGACTAGTTAAATTAGCTACTTAACCAGTCACAAAACTTGTGAGTCAGTCAGCACGTTGTGCTCTGATTGTCCAGCCACGGCTTGCCTGAGTTGAGATTCTGATGGTACACTGAGCCTATAGTCCAGAAAGGATTGCCAGTGGTTGCTTCCCTGACTCAGGAGACGTCCTGGTCAAAAGCTTGTCTGACAGAAAAGGGAGGGGGACCCCCGTGTCCACCATCTTGTGTTTTAAAAGTGCTGTATTGTTCTACAGGACCGCCGAGTCTGCCATTTTGTGAAGAAAAACAAGCACATTTTTAAGAATTTATTGTTATTGAGTGGAAAAGTTTGAAGAGGAGGCATTGCCTGCTTCAAACCCCCTCTGTGTGCGAAACACGTCACGACGTCAACAGTTTGACGCACTGCCGTCAAACTGCGCTACGTCACACGCACGACGTAAACAGTCGCCATCTTAGCACCCACTCCGAACGGCTTTGCAGCCACGAGCGGTGTTGAAAATCATAACGATTTGTTCATTAAGCATTAATTGGTGAACCAAGCTGCTTCCGATCACTAACTGCACGAAACCTGCATGTTAATCAGTCCGTGTAATTTTGTTCAATCGATTTCCGCTGTCGGCGCGACAGTACAGGCCTGCTAACATGCACTAGCTTCTACAGCCATGCTAACGGCCCCTTAACTCGGATTGAACACTAATCAGCCATTGGAAAGCCAGAGGCAATAGCGTGCTAACAGGCCGTTAGCCGTTCTCAAATGCCGAGGCTCCGATCATTGAATTAACCCAGGTGCTAACCACCGCAGCTAAGTGCTTGACCAGTTAGCCTAGCTTCCGTTAACAACATAACAGCATGCTACAGTAACCGGATAGTCCGCGACTGCTGGTACCTAGCATGTACTGCATGTAAATAATTTCCAGCGACTTTTTAACTTTTTCCTACCACTTTAAAGAATAACTACCATTAACTGAAACATTTATTATCAAGTCTTATCTTGCATAATATTTTTTTTAACTCTTTTGATGTCGCTTTTCCAATTCTAATTGGAAATACTAATCTTTTATTCCACTGTCTGGATACTAACCAAGTGTACACACATATTTTTAATCTTGTTGTTTTCACAACTAATGTGTTATGTGTTGGACGCAGTCGGAGCACCGACCCAGCGTTTGACATTAGGACCCAGCATAAAGGAAACAGAGCACGGTTCACAGGATAACAGAATTTAATGACATAACAGTGAGTGCTCAATTAATAACCAATAAGTGCGCGGTCTGGCGAGGTGGAAGAACGGTGCGCTCCCAGCAGCACAAACGGTCCGGAGCCAGAACAGTTCGGACCCGAGGACCCCGCCGACACCCCCCAGGTGGCCGCGACCAACCGAGTCTGTGAAAGAACAAACCATAATGTGAGTCCACCACTCCACACACAGAGAGACCACTCAAAGGTGTACATAATCAGCAAACACTTCCTGGCTTAATCACCAATCAGCTTCCCACCCTGCAGGCATGGAACACCCAGTTCAATTCTCCACTGCAGTGGAAGCTGATTAAACGACTAACATAACAGCTCAATATAATAAGGTGTGAGGGACACCACATCTACTGACTGTACTCATGTTAGTCACAAAACCTAAAGTACCTCAGGAAGTGTGCTGACGAGCGTGAGACCTCACCCCCTCCTCTTTCACAGACCATGGCATCAAACCTGGTACGGTCTCTGCGTCCATAATGATATGGTTCTCCAAACGTCGATCTCACCCGTCTGGTCACAAGGTCGAGTCTCTGGCAAATACACACTGTGTACTCCAGACTTAAATGCAACCATGCCCCAATCCATACAGATGCACCACAGCTGTGAGTCCTGACGAGCTGCACATGACAAGCCTCAGGTGATCAGGGTGAGGTCCTGATAACTCAGCCACACATCAGCCACTCAGTCCTGAACGCATGCCACCTGAAAGGAAAGACAGAAAACAGAAACAAAAGCCAGCCGGGCACCCCAGCCACACAACATAATGAACTTTATAGTTTCAATCCTATTTAATTAGGATTAATCATGAGATCATTTAATAACAATAAAGAAAAATTTTTTTTATTGTTTATAACACTCCTACTTCATTAAAAGAACACCTCCTTCAGGAGTGATTTCTTTTTAAAGCGAAAGCACTGAAGCTTTACCAAAGTGTAACCCATAGCAATTCTAAACAGAGAATATTGGTGTTACATCACAGTAACTAAAAGAAAAGTTCAACTTGTGTGTACATATAAGTAGTATAATCAGGAAAGTGTTATGTAACATATGCATTGATTTGTATAATGGCACTGTTTATCATGTTGATCATCTTCATTTTTATGTGGATTCCAGCGCTGGTTCATTTTGGTGTATAATTTACGCCACCTCTCGACCTGGTGTATATTTTCAGCGCAGCATACGCCAACGACCACATTGATAAATGCCAAGTAGCGCAGCTGTTTTGGCGTACACCCCATATACGCTCAAATATCGCCGTACGCAACGTTGATACATGAGGCCCAATATCACCAAGTAATCCAGAGGCATACATTTTTAACTTATGGTTCAAATTTTAACCTACTCATTTTGGACAAGTTATTTAAAATTACTGTCATGTCTGAAGCTTTATAAAGTGAAAATATCAGATATATGTTTTCGTTTTAAAGTAATGTGCTAATTTTTAAGGTTTTGTGAGCACATGCTGTGCCAGGCAGCAATGCATTATGGGTAGCATAGGGTAATCTCAGACATTCACGACAGGACAAATGCATTTCACACACTCTGTTCAGGCTCCACGGACAACAGCATTAAACTCTAGTGCCTAAAACGCTTGTGAATATATTCTCTGGGTTTATAGACGTTAGTGTATTTGTGTTTGTTAAATTCCACGCATCTTAAAAGTTAAATGTAGCAGACACGGATTATCTGGAATTTTGTTTGGCAAATTTTCAAGGCCGCTACTGCCATCTACTGGCCAGTAGTGTTCATGGCGGTATTCGCCCCAAGAAGTACTAAGCGTCTGGGTACCAGTAGATGGCAGTGTTCTATTTATTTTAACCCGGTTATATCAGATGGTGGTCAAATCAACTTTTTGGCTTTTTTTTTTTTCCTACAAATTAAGTTTAAAAACAAAACAACAACAACAAAAAACATTACAAGACAGCTCTGCAGTTGGATGCTTTGTAGCTCTTCAGCAGCAGGAGGTGGTCATGAGATGTTAAAGCTTGTTACTCCACTACACGATGCAGGATGCGCGATTAACCTGAAACTCGGTCCAAAAAATTCTCGCATGAATGAAAAATCATCTGAAAAATGGCCAAAACACGCACAGTGTAAAGCCAACATTTATGTGTCAAGATAAGGCTTTTCAGAACTGACCAATTGTTAACCTTGTCCTTTGTTTTATCTGTTTTCATTATTTATTATTACATTTTAACCTGTGAAGTGCTTTGTGACTTATGTCTGTGAAAGGCACTATATAAATAAATTTACTTACTTACTTACTAATATTGAGTGCACGTTTTACAACATCATAAAAGTTTTAAAACATGCACACATCATCAAATGTTTGCACGGCATTAATAAAACATGTGCACATTCTCTACACATGCAAAACATTTTGCGATGACACTTCCAGGGATCCGTAAAAATGCCTGTTTTTACAAATAAAATGGAATATTTTACAAAAGCACATTTATCTTTAAACCAACACACGACACACGTCACATTAACATGTTGGTTTGCATAATGAATGACTGAACCAATCAGTGTTTAGCAGAGGCACTTTTACCCAGAATGCTTTGCGGTCTGTGTTTGTTACAAAACCTCAGAATTAGTGCCTTATTCAACATTAAAAGATATGTTATATTTTAACTTTGTACAAATGGCAGAATTGACATTAATGGAGTTATTCTATCAGTATTTTCACAAAACCATAAGTTAGTATGACTTTATTGTTCAAGACCTCCGTCTGACCGGAGTGTTGTAATTGACAGAAAGCTGGTCTTATGGCTGCTCTCTGGCAGCCTCTGTGCTGGGATCGCTGTAATAAACAAGCTATTAGAGAGCTGATTTTGTGGGTGCTCTCAGGATTTGTCTGTGCTGTGTTCTACAGGGGGCAGCATAGTCAAACATTCTGGCTCATTCTTTAGGGCTTTTGTCGCTTTTGATGCTTTTAGAAGCGATTGTGTTAAAAGTTAATTTCAGCTTCTTAATAATTGCAAATGTACCAGAGACAACACCGGAATTTATCGGTTATCGATTATCTGTAACTTCCAATACATTTTTGGGTGGTTTATCTGTTTATCTTTATCAAAGATAACTTTTCAGTTATCTTATTATCTGTTATCAAAGTTAATTTTTTTGGTTATCTGTGCCCACCACTGCTGGAAAGCCAAAGTCGTAGCGACTCAGGTGAACTTTTAGAAGAGGTCTTATCCGACCTGACTGCCGAAATATTGCCTGGCTACTCGCACGACATGCAACAAGCCACGCGCGAAGGCCTAGTTGCTGAAATGTCTGAACTCATCAGTCAGACATTAGCAGCAACTCTGGAAAAGAAAAACCTGGCTAGCCATTGCCACAGCCCTGAAGCTCAAAAACGTGGAATCACTCATGGATAAATCAGTTCTTTCTATTAAAAGGAAGAAAGAACAAAATGCCGAATTGCGTGAGGAGAATAAACTCCTGAGACAGCAGGTGGAAGAAAAACAACAGTCTTTGACCCTTGTTGAAGAAAAATTGGAAGACCTACAGGCAAACTAATTCTATTTGTCCCTAATCCTGGAAAACTCACTAAGACATGAGGCTCTTCTGGACGCTGCTGCCGATGTCACCTTGATGTCTACCTCACTGTTTAAACAACTGCAGGTAGCAGCACGGCAGGCCAACAGAAACCTAAAACTATCACCATGTTCGTTGGAGATCCAGCCCTACATGAACAACCCGGCAATTTTGTCCTCAATGGCTCTGGTCAACATCACTGTTGGACCCATGAGTCTGGTACACCCCGTGTACATATCAGCACTCGACACCATTCCCTTCCTCATAGGTAAAGATTTTTCCAACCGATTCGAACCCCTTATCGACTTCAAACAGTTAAAACTGTGGGCATAGGACCATCACCCTCGCCCGCCTGAGGTGACTCAATCAGCAAAGCCCCAATGTTATGCCATTGAGATCCAAAATGTTCTGCTGTCAACCCACGGAATGCTTCATGGCCCCCAGATGCACTGCTGGCTGAGAAGGACACTTTCCTCTGTAAGCTGTCAGAGGACAATAATGCGAGTGAGTACTGCCCTCTGGGAGTAGATGGTCTCCATTTGGAAAACACACACACTGCTGACGTAGCACTGGCTCTTTGGGCCGAAAGATCAGCTATTAGTCAAAGTCTGTTTGACTCATTGAGCAAATCCAATCCAGACATTCTATATGTGGAAAAATCTTCCCATTTTCCAAAGGACCCTCTACCCAAGACCGTACTCAAGGCAACAGGAATCTGCACACTCAGAATGCGCTGGAACCGACGAGAATTGAGCCACTCATTCTTAGTCGTTCCAAACTTACCACACTCTGTCTACATAGGAGGTGATCTCCTTGTCCAATTGGAGGCGCAGGTTGACAGAGTCAATCAGGTCCTCTAGTCCTTAACCAGAGCACGCGATGAGCCAGCTTACTCCGATCCGGAGTATCTAAGGTCTGGACAATTGATCCCTGATGCATGTCAGGTAGTGAGTGATGGTCACATCACGATACCCGCCAACCTGAAAAATGCACTACTCCACCTCGTGATATGTCCAGGACAATGGCTCGAACACTCACAAGCAGTCTTCCAGCCATCCCAGCTCTTCACCAAACAGGGACTATCTCTGGAAGCTACTCCACTTCTGAGCCTAGGAAGTCGGACAACTCGCTTGATGGTGCATAACGACACTGGCGAAGACATTCTGATTCCCAAAGCCACCCCAAGAGAGACCTACTCTATAAATACCGAGCGTCCTTTGCTAATGATTCGTTGGACTGTGGACTCGCCCATATCCACTCTGTGTGCATCCCAACTCCTCCAAATGCACCGCCCACCTTCGTGGGACAGTACCAAATTCCTCTGGCATCCTATGAACCTGTACAGGAAATCATAGATGACCTATTGGAAAAAGGGATCATAAGACCGTGCAACAGCACCTATTCAGCCCCTGTATGGCCCGTAATCAAACCAAACGGGAAGTGGAGACTTACCATCGATTACCGCAAACTCAACCAACAGGTGTTGCTATCTCGATGGCCGATGACTCGGTTAGAGCAGGAACTTCCTAAAGTAAAAGACGCAAAATACTTTTCCACGCTTGACGTGGCCTATGGGTTCTGGACAATCCCTGTCCATGAAGACGATCAACACAAACTGGCATTCACCTTCGCACACCACCAGTACACTTTCACCAGGTGCCCATTTGGCTATGCCAACTCACCTGCAGAGTTTAACATCTTTTTGAACAAGGCGTGCCCCGATGCAAACGAGCAAGGCACCCTTATCTATGTCGACGATGTCCTAATGCGAAACCCAACATTAGACACATATTTCGATGAGATAGACCACATCCTGATCCAACTCACGAATGCTGGTGCAAAAATCTCACTTTCAAAGTGTCAATGGTGTCGGACCAAGGTCAACTATGTGGGCCTCCTTGTTGGACCAGACGGAGTGCAATCACAAGTTAGACGAGTCCAAGGCATCACCAACATCAAAACGCCTACGAACATAACAGAACTGCACAGCTTTCTGGGAGTGTGTAACTACTCCCGCCAATTCATTGAAAACTATGCAGATTTGGTGAAACCACTGACAGACCTACTCAAAAATGATACGCTGTTCCTATGGGGTGAACCCCAAGAACAGGCCATGCAGGCTCTGAAAGACAAACTCTGCTCAGCCCCATGCCTAGCATACCCTGATTGTAGCAAAGAATTCCACCTAGAGGTGGGATTCTCCAATCAATGCCTAAGCGCGGGACTGTACCAGATGTACGACAAAGATAGGCGAGTGGTCGCATACGCGAGCAAAACACTACAACCGCCGGAACTTAAATTCAGTGACTGCGAAAAAGCCCTACTAGCAACAGTCTGGGCTGTGAAACATTTCGCCAACTACCTGGGCGGACAAAAAGTCATTGTAGAAACCAATCATCAACCAGTGACATTCCTTAACAGTCAAAGACTGCGAGAAGGTGTAGTAACCAACTCACGAGTTGCCTCGTGGATGATGGCACTGCAAAGCTTTGACATGGAGGTGCGGTACGCACAAGACCGCAAAACTCCCCTAGGCACAGGGTTAGCTGCTTGCCAGCGCTGCACCGAAGACACACCGGCTGCAAACCCGTTTAACAAAGACGTGTCACCACCCGACTCCCCTAATCACCACTACTTCGACCAAAATGCCTGCCAAGGCATGATCACTGCGTATGTGGACGGCTGCTCACCATGAAACAGTCGCCCTGGCAGGAGGGGGATCGTGTGGATTGACCACACACCACATGCGCAACAAAAATTCCAGCTGGGACCACAGTCCTCTCAGTATGCCGAAATTGCAGGCATACACATAACATGCCAGTTAGCTGTGGCACAAAATGTCAAAACATTTGTGCTATGCACAGATTCGAACTATGCACGCCTTAGCTTTCTGTGCCATCTACCCTGCTGGAAACGTAATAGTTTCATGACCTCCAACAAGAAATTGGTCAAACACAAAGAACTGTTTGCGGCTTGTGATCACCTCATAACCACGCACGACCTCCAAATATACTGGAAAAAGGTCAGAGGTCACTCCCACACACCAGGTCAAGACAAAGAATTTAATGACTTGACTGACACACTAGCCAAGCAAGGTGCTCTAGATGGTACGCTGTGGGCATTCGATGAGGCACTTTTGCCCCACCCACCCACCCATGCTGTATCAGTGGTGACTCGTGCCAGGACTGCTACCGCGGACCCTGTCACAGCCCCCGTCCCCACAACAGCCTCGGTCACTCCAGCTTTCTCCGACTCTGACCTGGCTTCACTCCAGGCTCTGGATCCAGCCATAAACAAAATGGTGCTAAACCTCACTGATCCTCTAGTTCACCCACTCACTGAGGATGATTTTGCTTCCGTCCCTGACTTAAAACAGCTGTACCACGCCCGAGTTAACCTACAAGTGCTCCGTGGCATCTTGTTCTATGCTTCCGAGGATCTCTCTTCACCTGCGTTAGTGGTTCCTCGTAACCACCAGGGAGTGATGTTGATGCACGGACACGATTCAGCATGCGCAGGTCACAGATGAATGAAAGCAACATACAATGTGATACCACAGGTGGCATATTGGCAAAAAATGCAGAAGGATGTAAGCAATTACATCAAAGGCTGCTTGGGCTGTTGCCAATTCCAACCTGTGAACCCGATTCACAGAGCTCCCTTACAAAAAAGAGGTATTTCCTTTCCTTGGTCAGATCTACAAATCGACTGGGTAGGACCCCTCACGAAGTCTGCAAGAGGAAACAAATATTTCCTCACTGTCACATGTGACTTCACCAAATGGCTGGAATGTCTACCGGCTCCGAACGATACAGCCTTGACAACAGCCTATTTGTTGATGAATCACATCTTTTCACGATTTGGACTACCTATCCGCATAAACTCGGATAGAGGCACCCACTTCACCAGCGAAGTCATGCAACAGCTCTGGCAAGTGCTGGGGGTAAAGGCGAACTTCCACATCAGCCACCACCCTCAGTCGTCAGGACAGGTGGAAAGGGCCAACCGAACAGTGGTGACCATCCGGCGCAAATATGTGCCAGACAACCACAGAGACTGGGATGTGAAACTTCCCCTGGTCCCCATGGCCATCCGGGCGACCACTCACGAATTGACGGGGTTCTCCCCTTTTCAAATGATGGCAGGCCGTCAAATGATGCTTCCCCTCCACCTGCTGTATCAGCCAGGTGAGGCAAACATTGCAACAGCGTATACGGCTCAACAATACATGACTGACCTGACTGAACATCTGAAAGCCACCTTCTCCTTTGCTCAAAAACACTTGAACAAAAGCGCTGAAGGTCGAAAAGCCTACTATGAACAGAAGGCGTCCCACCATGAGATACGAGTGGGGGACAAGGTTTGGTACTACTCATTCGGGCAACCCAGCCAGAAAACAACCAGGTTAACTTGCAAGTTGTTACCGCGTTGGACCGGACCGTATTTGGTGACTGACAAACTCTCTGCCATCGTATACCAAATCAAGGTCAGCAAGGGTCAAAGAGAACCAGTTTTCAAGTGGGTACACCGCAACCAAATTAAGCCTCACAAAAACCCCATGGGACTCGCCGGGGACGTCACAGTCGCCGATAGAACTTAAAACCACTCATTAGGTTGAGAGGATGCAAAGAAGGAATATCAACACCTGCCGCGTCCCAAACAATCGAATCACACTGACCGAGACAAATTAAGAAAATAACTTTAACTTCCAACAGGACAAATACAACAACTCAGATGACCTCACCAGCACCACCGTAGTGGGGGTGAAACACCACGTGAATTCCGTCCTTAACAGCAAAGGAAAAAGAGGCAACAGCCTAACACTCTATTTAAGAATTAGTCAGATCACTTAAATTCTGTGCTATAAGCCAGGAAAGAAAAACAAAAAAAATATCTGACCATTTTAAGACAAACTCCTAACCATGTTTGTTGTGTTTGCCAGGATGACCTGGCTCGTGACTCTGCTGCTCCTCAGCGGAACCGTCGCCAACAGTTCCCGAGACGTGGTTGAATTCGGACCAGAATCGAGCATCGTCCTGAAGGACCAGCCCAGCTTATTGATAACAAACTGCCACCTGCACACACAGAGGGTGTTCCTCAGGCTCGACCACACAGAAGTGTACAGGGCCTACTTCGCCAGCAGTACAGTGAACCTGGTCTCCTGGGCAGGTAGCCGGTGGACCAAGTCTGTCCTGAAGCATGCTGAGGCAGACATAGTCCACATGCTACGCCAGATGAAGAAGTTCACGGTAACACAAGCAGAACTGAGTGGACTCAACAAAAGAGAGAAGAGGTTCATTGGAGGTCTGCTAATGGCAGCCTCAGCTGTAGGATCCCTCTTCAGTTTCAGCTTATCAGCAGTTAACACCATCACACTATCAACGGAAAAGAGACATGTTAGTGAGCTCCAAGAGGCAGGGGCGTAGGCAGAAATCATAAAACGGGTGGGCCCAGAAAAAATCAGACGGGCCCAACCTTTGGGGTTGTAGGTAAGGTGTAGGTATTATAATACACTGTTTGAAAAAGTATGCCTCGTTTGGACATCGCAAGCAACGTTATCACGTTATCACTATCAGACACAAGTACTCTTCATGGATAATGCAAGCTGCAGTGCAGCGCCCCCCCCACACACACACACATTCAGTGCAAGTCTGGTAGCCAACTTGGCTCGGTCTAAACCCAAAACGTCAATAGGTATTTAAATAAGGCATTGTTTCAAAAATGAATTCCAAGTTTAATGATGAACACATCTCAGCCAACTGCACAGACGCTGTGTGCACAGTTACACAGACGCAAAGTGTCAGACACAAGCACCCATGGACAATGCAAGCAGCAATGCAACGCTTAGTCATGTAAAGTCCTTTAAAATAAAAATTCAAAATATATCCGCAACCAGTGTTGCCACAGTTACTTTGAAAAAGTAATCCAATTAATGATTACTGATTACTCCTTGTAAAAGTAACTTAGTTACTTTACTGATTACTCAATTGTAAAAGTAACTAAGTTAGATTACTAGTTACTTTTTTAGTTACTTTCCCCAGCTGCCGACAACAACCCACGTCAACATGACAATGATACCTGTTTTGCCAAAACTCACTTTATAGTCACCCTTTCTTGACTTCAATGAAAACAAATACTTGTTTTATAAAAAGTAAAATAAAGACCTCTTTCTTGACCTCATATTTAACTGTTGACAGCACTGTAACAGTAAAACTTGCAATTTCAAACCTACATTGTTTATAAATGTAACTATTAAATTCTAACATTTTTCTAACATTTAAATTCTCTAAACATTTTACTTGTCGAAATTATTATTATTTTAAGCAGTATTAGTAGTTGTAGTAAAAAACGGCTTCAAAACTGGACCTTTAATCTAGGGGTGTTGTGGGGGAGGGGGGCACATCCTTGCCCCACGCACCCATTCCATCTGGATTCGCCCCTGCTTTGGCGTTTGAGCACAAAGAATGGATAACATTTATTAATACAGAAAACATGACCAGATTTACAGGTAAGAAAGTTTTATTGCGTTTTCACATCATGTGGTCCTCAGAAAGAGAGTTTAGGTGCATTTGAGTGGAAAATAGTGTTAGTTGTTGAGGCGTCGCGGAGGATCAGCTGTTTTTAACGAGCAGATACAGAGCGGCTCAGCTCAGAATTCTAAATAAAGGAGAAAAATAAAGCATAAAAATGACTTTGTAAAGCTCAGTGCAGGTGTGCTGATCACCGCGCTTTAAGAAGTGAGGACGAGTCGAGCAGCTGCAAAAAAACGCGGATGAAAAGCTCACAGCTCGCTGAAAGTGGGCAGTTCAGTCGAACCCCGACCTCCTGCCCACGGACCAAGTTTAATGCTGCTATCGACCCACAATGAAAAATAATAGTAACGCACAATGACATGGAGAAGTAACTTTAATCTGATTACTGATTTGGAAAGATTAACGTGTTAGATTACTCGTTACTAAAAAAAACGGTCAGATTAGAGTAACGCGTTACTAAGTAACGCGTTACCGGCATCACTGTCCGCAACATGAAAACAGGATGGCTCGGCGGCCAAATTATGAAATTGATAAACAATGGAAACCATGGCTCAGCAGCCAAATTAAAAACCATCAGAACGGACACCAACATGATTCGTGGCAGTTGCAATATAATATTAACAATTAGGCCTATTTAGAAGAAAAAAGTAATTAATGGTCTCACACTTACATTTGATGAATCCTTTTAATGCATGCTACAGCAGGAGACGACGGGATTTTTTGTTGAACTCTCTTATCACGTCATCATAGTCCAACGATTCGGTCAGTTCTCTTTCAAGGGAAAGCACGGAGAGTGCCTTCAGTCTGTGAATCAACATGGATGTTTTGGTGGAAGTTTTTATCCATTTAACAGTAGAAAACAGCCGTTCGACAGTGCATGTTGTTATTGGCATTGTGATGAGGGCCTGCAGAAGACTATTTATTTGAGGAAAATGTTGTCCCTCGTTTATCGTGGGAGTTGCGTTCTAAAAATAACCCGCAATAAATGAAATCCACGAAGTAGTCAGCGCTATTTTTTGCAATTATTATAGATGTTTTAAGGCTGTAAAACCCCTCACTACACACTTTTCTCAAACAGGCATTAACATTTTCTCACTTTTCTCTCTTGTGTAAACACTCTCTTTTTTCTTCTGTGCGAGAAGATTATAAACAGACACATGCAGAACACAATGCGCGTACTCTCCCTTCGCTCACTGCCTCTGGAGGTACGGATGCGGGACCCGCAAAGAATCCAAGTCCTCTCTCGGTGGCCACGGAGCTCTGCGGCTGCGGTCAACATCTGCATCAAAACAGCGAGCGTAGTCTCTGGACCTGTTGCCAGATTTGGTGCAATTCCGCACAGCAGACAGGAGGGCGGTGTGAGTGGCCCGCTGCTGCATTTACAGAGCCCGCAGAAAGCGCATCGGAGGCAGTGAGAGCAATCGCGGTGATGCCGACCAGTGCCGCAACCGGCCTGCCTGATAAGGATGCAGAACACAATGCGCCGTTAAAAAAAAGCATGCAAAATTGCACTAAAAAATCTGCGAAACTGCAAGGCCGGAAAGGTGAACCGCGTTATAGCGAGGGACCACTGTACTCTGAAAATGAATTAATAAAAATCACAGATGATGAACCATATTTTTTTGACAAAATGTATTAATTGTCGCTCAGTGCTAATGCAATACCATATCATAGGAATACAATGAGGCAACAACAGGTGACTGTCGAGAGTCGACTCAGCCTTCTCATTGGATGGGGTGGGCCTGGCTGACAAGTGGGCGGGCCCAGGCCCACCCCTGGCTACGCGTAAGCCAAGAGGTAATGCCTGAAATACAGGCTCAGCTTAACATACAGAGAGAAGGTCTTGAGACCATCGGACAAACCATACGAGACACCGTTTTAATCCTTAACACCCATACCAACGTGCTCAAAAAGACTGTGGGTGTAATTGACCAACTAACGTCAGTGTTGCAGGAAGATTATGCACACACACACAGATGTTGAATATGCTCATGGCAGACATGACCAGGGACGTCGGATCTTCCATTGACAGCCTTGCCGTCGGTAGGATTCCACCCTACATTGTCCCTTTAACCTTGGTCCACCAACTTCTCGAGTCCGCAACTCATAGTCTAGTCACACCGTTACAAGCTCCCCTCGCGTACGCATTGGGAAGCTCAATCCCAATCTATGTAGATCCAGAGGATCTTGAAATGGTGTTTCTAATTAACTTAGCGATTGTCTGTACTGAAAACATCTACAGGCTCAAAAATGTCGTGAACGTAGCTCTCAGGCAAGGAGACAATCACCTTAAGATCCACACACCACCTGTAGTGGCTTTCATTGACGCTAATCCTGAGCTATACTTCAAATCAAATCAATTTTATTTATATAGCGCCAAATCACAACAAACAGTTGCCCCAAGGTGCTTTATATTGTAAAGCAAAAGCCATACAATAATTACAGAAAAACCCCAACGGTCAAAACGACCCCCTGTGAGCAAGCACTTGGCGACAGTGGGAAGGAAAAACTCCCTTTTAACAGGAAGAAACCACCAGCAGAACCAGGCTCAGGGAGGGGCAGTCTTCTGCTGGGACTGGTTGGGGCTGAGGGGAGAGAATCAGGAAAAAGACATACTGTGGAAGACAGCAGAGATCAATCACTAATGATTAAATGCAGAGTGGTGCATACAGAGCAAAAAGAGAAAGAAACACTCAGTGCATCATGGGAACCCCCCAGCAGTCTAAGTCTATAGCAGCATAACTAAGGGATGGTTCAGGGTCACCTGATCCAGCCCTAACTATAAGCTTTAGCAAAAAGGAAAGTTTTAAGCCTAATCTTAAACGTAGAGCGGGTGTCTGTCTCCCTGATCCGAATTGGGAACTGGTTCCACAGGAGAGGAGCCTGAAAGCTGAAGGCTCTGCCTCCCATTGTACTCTTAAAAACCCTAGGAACTACAAGTAAGCCTGCAGTCAGAGCGAAGCGCTCTATTGGGGTGATATGGTACTATGAGGTCCCTAAGATAAGATGGGACCTGATTATTCAAAACCTTATGAGTAAGAAAAGAATTCTATTCTATTCTAGAATTAACAGGAAGCCAATGAAGAGAGGCCAATATAGGTGAAATATGCTATCTCCTTCTAGTCCCCATTATTACTCTAGCTGCAGCATTTTGAATTAACTGAAGGCTTTTCAGGGAACTTTTAGGACAACCTGATAATAATGAATTACAATAGCCCAGCCTAGAGGAAATAAATGCATGAATTAGTTTTTCAGCATCACTCTGAGACAAGACCTTTCTAATTTTAGAGATATTGCGCAAATGCAAAAAAGCAGTCCTACATATTTGCTTAATATGCGCATTGAAGGACATATCCTGATTAAAAGTCTCCTACTTAGTGCCGAATCTCAAAATGTGCACTGTCACAAAAGACATCCATTATTTGTGCCCCAGCAAACCGTTTATTTGACATGACACTGCCGGCATCTGCGGTCTCAAAACACTTACTGGGACAAATCGCTGTCCGACAACCATCACGCCATTCCGCCAAGTCACGGACACTCAGGTAGAGATAGTAGGACAACGCTGGTTAGTCAACACCCCCGAAAAATCAGCCCTACTAATGTACGACCGTCATGACACGTCGACTCGTATCAAATTCCTGCGAAAAACCTTGTGGGTCATGGTACCCAAAAACACCCTGCTCCATATTGGTGAGGTATCTATCACCTGCATCCTGACCAATACGAAGGAGCCATTGAAGTGTCCAACTTTTACAATCAAACCACTATCAAAATAGACCAACAGACTCGAGAAAATCCAGTATGAGGGTTCTCAAGTCATCGACGTGGCCCAATAGATAAAACTTTGAAAGAGATTCAAAATCAAGATCTCAAAACTTACCAAGCCCTATCGTATGCTTGGTCTACTCCTGACACACTGGTGTTTGTAGCCACAATCGTTGGTTACTTGACTACCCTTGGCTTAGCTCTGTGGGTGCGGAGATACGCCAATACCCTTCAGAACGGTATAACCAGGTGTTCACGAGCCCTTGCCAGACTAGCCCGAAGAAAACAACGCATGGCCGAACCGTCTGAAGATATCGAAGCTAACCCAAATTTGGACCAATAATCCGAAACCGACCAGGTATCCGAGCTTATTTGGATTAGCCAAACGTGCCGTGAATAATGTAAATAATTAGGCAAATGTAGGATGTGGTACCATAGTCGGACCACTTTAGCATGTAGTAGCCACTCTGCTAGTCTGACACTAACCCTCCTCAGCCTCACCACCAGTGGAAGACATCACCCACCGACGGTCACAGCGTTCCTCATCTTGGTGATTCAACGTTGGAGACCCAAGGTCGAATCAAGTGGGGGAATGTAGCGGAAAGCTGTGATCAAACAGCCAACATTCTAAGCTTGCATTAAGATGGGGCCCTTGGACTCTTTCAAAGAAAAGATAAACCCCATACAGCAAGGTCTGGTATATCTCCAGGTACCAAAGAGGAGACAGTTTAAGCCATGCATGCTTGGATCTGTCAAGAAAACCCACTATAGTCAGGATTTAGAACTTCCCCAAAGTGCATTCTCCACATAGCTGGGAATTCTTATCAGTGGCCCAAACAAGATGCCACGCAACACCCCCTTTCACAGCTCTGCTAGAAAAAAAAAATCTAACCATGGAACAAGAGTGACCCCTGTGGAACGACTTGGAAAGGACAGGTTAATTGATTTCCTGCAAGACTCAAACTCCTAACCTTATTTTAAAAAAGGGAGATTCATTGTATTGTTGTAGCAAAAGAACAAAAAAAAAAGAGAAAAGGAAACATGTCACTCTTTTCTATGCATGCATGAAAGTGTTATATTTGATGTGTTATAACTCTGTTCATTGGGGAATGTTTACTTAGTGTGTTCTTATATGTATATATATATATATATATATATATGTGTGTGTGTGTGTGGTATATAATTCCAGGTAAACCAGTTACAAGATCTATTCTGCAGGACTTGGTTTGGTTTCAAAGCGGAATGTTGGAGCCACGTTGATTTATATATATAAAACTAGACAAAGGAAACTCCAGAAACTACGTTACCCAGAATTCGTGGGGGTGGAGCTTATTAAACCCTTGAAAAGAGCTTGCGCCCGGGAATTCGCTCTCTTACGCTCTTACTCTCTTACGCTTTTCTCTTCGCCTTACGCTTTTCTTTCTTCTTTTCTTTGAGTCTAAAGACGCACCTAGCCGTCAGTAGAAAAGATTTATGACTCTTTGTTTAATGTCACGTGCTACTTAAGACTCATTCTTGTTTGGCGTACCGACAAGAATTTACTTCATTTTTCTGACAGATAACTTTTGCAACCTTTGTCAAGTTAACCTCGCCGGTGCATTTAACTTCCTTTTTCGAATTTTCAAATTAAAACCTTTTTCTTTTTCAAACCCCAAATTCCTTTCACGAACATTTTTCTTCTAAAGTCAGCTATTTTTGCATTGAATTCTGATTCGACCGAGCATCCAAAAAGACGACGACGAAACACGAATTTTTGATTTTTGATAGAGTATAAAGACACTCAAAACCTTTATTCTGACGAGCCATACACCAGAGCGTTGCAGATGAAAAACATCCAGGTCAGCTGAGACGTCCACAGCGACTTGAAATGCCACCGCGAAATCAAAGCACCACAATAACAGAAATCATCCCCGCCACTGACGAGACCGAGCGGGTCGGACTGGCAGAGCCTCTTTGTCAAGGTCCCTGGCGAAGCTATGTGGCGGACAGAGCGTCGACTGAACCAGACGATTCCAGCATTGGACCTCACGGAGACTCGCTGCACTGCGCAAGTAAGACCGGGCTATGTTGTCAGATAAAGAGTGGCTTTATTTAACTCTATTCAAAATCATTAATCTTCTTTCAGGTTAACTATACCAAAGTAAATTACCTGTTAAATTAGGATGAATCTTACTCCTAAAATTCCCGCTACAAAACCAAACTATCAGAACATCGTGTAATCATTGCTAATTGAATGACACCATCCTTAATTTGCCCACCATGATATGTCCTGTTATTTAACTCCTGCTAGAGTTAAATAAATATCTTAAACGTGTGAAGTTGATATGTATTACAGCAGTGACAGCCTGTTCAGCCATGCGCACTGTAACATGGTTCTGAGACACACTGACTCACTGTGCAGCTCACCTGTTTGGGGTGTTACAGATACATCAGTGGGTAAAAAGCTACTTAGAAAACAGAAAACAGTTTGTTCAGATAAATAATATCAAATCAGAATTGTGTAATATTGCTTATGGAGTACCACAAGGATCAGTACTTGGACCCAAACTGTTTATTTTGTATATCAATGATTTTGTGAATGTATCTAATGTGCTTGGTAGCATTTTATTTGCTGATGATACAACGCTGTTTTACTCTGGATCAGATATACAGGAAGTAGCACAAGTGATAAAAACAGAATTGGAAAAGGTTAAGCATTGGTTTGATATAAACAGACTGTCACTAAATATTAATAAGACAAATTTCATATTGTTTAATGACAGAGCAAAAAAAAAAAAAATAACATGTCATTACAAATAGATGGAATGGATATACAAAGGGTAAAAGAAATGAAATTTTTAGGAGTCATAATTGATGAAGATCTTACATGGAAGTCACACATAAATTACATAAAAGGAAAAATAGCGAAAGCCATTGCTGTTTTGCATAAAGTAAAATATTCATTAAATAGTTATGGTTTATTAACACTGTACAATTCATTGATTTTCCCATATTTAACTTATTGTGTAGAAATCTGGGGATCAACATATACAACTTATATACAACCTTTGTTTATTCTGCAGAAAAGGGCTTTAAGGGTGATTAGCAACAGTGGTTTTAGAGATCCATCTAATCCATTGTTCATTAAGTACAGGGTACTTAAATTTCGTGATTTGGTCGATTTGAAAATATTACAAACAATGTACCAAGCAAATAAAAATACTTTACCAACAAACATTCAAAATATGTTTGAGAAAAGAGTAAGTAGTTATAAACTGAAAGGAATAGAAGTCTTTAGAAAACCAAGATACAGAACCAGAGTAAAAGAACGGAGTATTGCAGTAAATGGTGTAAAATTATGGAACAATCTCAACAAAGAAATTAAAGAATTAAGGTCGCTTAAATTATTTAAAAAACATATTAAACTAGATGTATTAAGTAAGTATGAAACTATAAAATAAGTTAGTGGGCTGTAAGGAAGTTAAAAAAAATGTAATTTGTTAATAATGTATAAAATGTTTTAAGTTTAAAAATGTAACCTGTCAGAGATGTAATCTATTTAATAATGGTCATAATTATGAAATAAGTCAGTGGTATGTGACAAGTTAAAGAAATACAATCTGTTAAATATTGTTGAAAAATGACGCTGGATATTGAAAGATTGTATTGTAAAAAGGGGCAGAAAATATAAGACTTGTTCTTCTCTCTGCTCCTTTTCATTCTGGTAATGGAGATGCTTTATTTCTGCTTTTCTGTTTTTTTTTTTTTTTTTTTTCTTTTCTTTTAAATGAATGAAATAAATAAATAAATAAATAAATAAAATAAATACATGGTAATGCGCTCTCATGGCTTACATAATGTATGTGAGTTATGATGACCCTCATAGCTGTAACACCACGTGCAGCTGCATGGTGCCCTGCAACACAGTGAGTCAAAGGCTCTGCGCGGTGCACAACTTACGCCCTTAATGAGCATGATATTACAGATCCATTGTCGGTACATCTCATGTGTCAAAGGATGTATCTGCATTATCATGTTATCATGGCGGTTAGACCCCGTTCAGGTGGCACGACTGCGCATCAGCGTGTCACGGAGACGCACTGACGCACACCGCCTGTGATCGCGGTATAAGGTCCAGAATGACCATGATATCACACACGAGTCCACCTCCTGTGTTAGAGGATGTATCTGTATTTTCATGTTATCATGGCTGTAAGACTCTGTTCAGACGGTTGCACTGCACGTCAGCACGTCACGGAGACCCAATGACATGCAGCACCTGCAATCGTGTTGAAACATCCAGAATGAGTATGATATCAAATCAAAATCAAATCAATTTTATTTATATAGCGCCAAATCACAACAACAGCTGCCCCAAGGCGCTTTATATTGCAAGGCAAAAGCCATACAATAATCACAGAAAAACCCCAACGGTCAAAACGAGCCCCTATGAGCAAGCACTTGGTGACAGTGGGAAGGAAAAACTCCCTTTTAACAGGAAGAAACCACCAGCAGAACCAGGCTCAGGGAGGGGCAGTCTTCTGCTGGGACTGGTTGGGGCTGAGGGGAGAGAATCAGGAAAAAGACATGCTGTGGAAGACAGCAGAGATCGATCACTAATGATTAAATGCAGAGTGGTGCATACAGAGCAAAAAGAGAAAGAAACAGTGCATCATGGGAACCCCCCAGCAGTCTACGTCTATAGCAGCATAACTAAGGGATGGTTCAGGGTCACCTGATCCAGCCCTAACTATAAGCTTTAGCAAAAAGGAAAGTTTTAAGCCTAATCTTAAAAGTAGAGAGGGTGTCTGTCTCCCTGATCCGAATTGGGAACTGGTTCCACAGGAGAGGAGCCTGAAAGCTGAAGGCTCTGCCTCCCATTGTACTCTTAAAAACCCTAGAAGTAAGCCTGCAGTCTGAGAGCGAAGCGCTCTATTGGGGTCATATGGTACTAAGTGGTCCCTAAAATAAGATGGGACCTGATTATTCAAAACCTTATAAGTAAGAAGAAGAATTTTAAATTCTATTCTAGAATTAACAGGAAGCCAATGAAGAGAGGCCAATATGGGTGAAATATGCTCTCTCCTTCTAGTCCCCTTCAGTACTCTAGCTGCAGCATTTTGAATTAACTGAAGGCTTTTCAGGGAACTTTTAGGACAACCTCATAATAATGAATTACAATAGTCCAGCCTAGAGAAATAAATGCATGAATTAGTTTTTCAGCATCACTCTGAGACAAGACCTTTCTAATTTTAGAGATATTGCGCAAATGTAAAAAAGCAGTCCTACATATTTGCTTAATATACGCATTGAAGGACATATCCTGATCAAAAATGACTCCAAGATTTCCCACAGTATTACTAGAGGTCAGGGTAATGCCATCCAGAGTAAAGATCTGGTTAGACACCATGTTTCTAAGATTTGTGTACTATGATGAATTCTAAAACGTGACTGAAACTCTTCAAATAGACCATTCCTCTGCAGATGATCAGTTAGCTGTTTTACAACTACCCTTTCATGAAATTTTGAGAGAAAAGGAAGGTTGGAGATTGGCCTATAATTAGCTAAGATAGCTGGGTCAAGTGATGGCTGTTTAAGTAATGGTTTAATTACTGCCACCTTAAAAGCCTGTGGTACATAGCCAACTAATAAAGATAGATTGATCATATTTAAGATCGAAGCATTAATTAATGGTAGGGCTTCCTTGACCAGCCTGGTAGGAATGGGGTCTAATAGACATGTTGATGGTTTGGAGGAAGTAACTAATGAAAATAACTCAGACAGAACAATCAGAGAGATTGCCAAAGATAACGATATGTCTTTGGGATGGTTATGAGTAATTTTTTCTGTAATAGTTAAAATTTTATTAGCAAAGAAAGTCATGAAGTCATTACTAGTTAAATTTAAAGGATTACTCGGCTCAATAGAGCTCTGACTCTTTGTCAGCCTGGCTACAGTTCTGAAAAGAAACCTGGGGTTGTTCTTATTTTCTTCAATTAGTGATAAGTAGTAAGATGTCCTAGCTTTACGTAGGGCTTTTTTTAACTCGTGTTCTCAAGAAACCACTTTGGCATGTGTTTTAGCTCCCAAGAGGGTACTTTAATATGTATTTTGGCTCCCAAAAGGGCACTTTGACATGCGTTTTGGTTCTCAAGAGGGCACTTTAGTATGCGCTTTGGCTCCAAAGACAGCACTTTAACACATTATCACTTTACCGAGGTGTTGCTAGGCTGGTAGCGTAGATTACGTTGACGCTACTTGGCTATACCCGCCCGCTGTGCATAAACAAATGACGTCATAGCGCGCAGCCCAAGAACTGTCCACAGAGGAAAAGATAAAAAGGCAAGAAGTGTGTGTTGGTTCCAATATACAACCCCTGGCAAAAATTATGGAATCACCAGCCTCGGAGGATGTTCATTCAGTTGTTTAATTTTGTAGAAAAAAAGCAGATCACAGACATGACACAAAACTAAAGTCATTTCAAATGGCAACTTTCTGGCTTTAAGAAACACTATAAGAAATCAAGAAAAAAAAATTGTGGCAGTCAGTAACCGTTACTTTTTTAGACCAAGCAGAGGGAAAAAAAATATGGACTCACTCAATTCTGAGGAAAAAATTATGGAATCACCCTGTAAATATTCATCCCCAAAACTAACACCTGCATCAAATCAGATCAGCTCCTTAGTCTGCATCTAAAAAGGAGCGATCACACCTTGGAGAGCTGTTGCACCAAGTGGACTGACATGAATCATGGCTCCAACACGAGAGATATCAATTGAAACAAAGGAGAGGATTATCAAACTCTTAAAAGAGGGTAAATCATCACGCAATGTTGCAAAATATGTTGGTTGTTCACAGTCAGCTGTGTCTAAACTCTGGACCAAATACAAACAACATGGGAAGGTTGTTAAAGGCAAACATACTGGTAGACCAAGGAAGACATCAAAGCGTCAAGACAGAAAACTTAAAGCAATATGTCTCAAAAATCGAAAATGAACAACAAAACAAATGAGGAACGAATGGGAGGAAACTGGAGTCAACGTCTGTGACCGAACTGTAAGAAACCTCCTAAAGGAAATGGGATTTACATACAGAAAAGCTAAACGAAAGCCATCATTAACACCTAAACAGAAAAAAACAAGGTTACAATGGGCTAAGGAAAAGCAATCGTGGACTGTGGATGACTGGATGAAAGTCATATTCAGTGATGAATCTCGACTCTGCATTGGGCAAGGTGATGATGCTGGAACTTTTGTTTGGTGCCGTTCCAATGAGATTTATAAAGATGACTGCCTGAAGAGAACATGTAAATTTCAACTGTCATTGATGATATGGGGCTGCATGTCAGGTAAAGGCACTGGGGAGATGGCTATCATTACATCATCAATAAATGCACAAGTTTACGTTGATATTTTGGACACTTTTCTTATCCCATCAATTGAAAAGATGTTTGGGGATGATGAAATCATTTTTCAAGATGATAATGCATCTTGCCATAGTGCGAAAACTGTGAAAACATTCCTTGCAAAAAGATACATAGGGTCACTGTCATGGCCTGCAAATAGTCCGGATCTTAATCCAATTGAAAATCTTTGGTGGAAGTTGAAGAAAATGGTCCATAACAAGGCTCCAACCTGCAAAGCTGATCTGGCAACAGCAATCAGAGAAAGTTGGAGCCAGATTGATGAAGAGTACTGTTTGTCACTCATTAAGTCCATGCCTCAGAGACTGCAAGCTGTTATAAAAGCCAGAGGTGGTGCAACAAAATACTAGTGATGTGTTGGAGCGTTCTTTTGTTTTTCATGATTCCATAATTTTTTACTCAGAATTGAGTGATTCCATATTTTTTTCCCTCTGCTTGGTCTAAAAAAGTAACCGTTACTGACTGCCACAATTTTTTTCCTGATTTCTTATTGTGTTTCTTAAAGCCAGAAAGTTGCCATTTGAAATGACTTTAGTTTTGTGTCATGTCTGTGATCTGCTTTTTTTCTACAAAATTAAACAACTGAATGAACATCCTCCGAGGCCGGTGATCCCATAATTTTTGCCAGGGGTTGTAGATATTTATTTTGGATGATTTTCTCATGGACAGTACGTCAATGAACAGCACCCAAAGCAGCCACACTCGATAACAGATAATCAGCTAACTGAAAAGGTATCTTTTATAAAGCTATACCAATAAACCACACAAAAATTTATCAGAAGCTACAGCTAACCAATAACTTCTAGTATTGTCTCCGGTACACTTGCAACTACTAACAAGCTGATTTTTAGTTTTAACACCACGATCACTTCTGGAAGCATCAAAGACAACCACAGACCCAAACAATGAGTCTGGACTTCTGTCTTTGTTCACCCTGTCCACTGCTGGAAGCTCCTGTTACTACATAGCTTGTAGCAGTGAAGCAGCTGAGAGATGCTGCAAAGCTCAACTCTCTACTCAATAGCAGTGTGAGGTGAGGTCTTGGAAAATAAAGCAGTGCTGACTTATGGTTTGGATTTAAAAATAAAATGAATACAGATAGAATAACTCCATTAATGTCAATTCTGTCATTTGTACAAAGTTAAAATATATAGCTTTTAATGTTAAATAATGCACTAATTCTGAAGTTTTGGAACAAACACAGACAGATACGAAAGGGATTATGGGTAAAATGTGCCTCCGTTAAACACTGATTGGTTGACTCATTCATTCTATGTAAAAACCAACACATTAATGTGAGGTGTGTGTTGGGTGTTTACATATATAAATGTACTTGTAAAATATGCCATTTTTTATTTGTTAAAAAATAGGCATTTGTACAGAGCCCGCCTGGGGACATGGTAGTTATTTATTTATGTTTTGGCCCAGATTATTGCGTTCCCTCGCAATAGTTTTTGCGTTCCCTCGCAATAACCTAATATCATATTAAAGCTCATGCCTATCAGAGCACACAATGAGTGGAATCAGGTGGGGGGAGACTGAATGCATATGCGCCCGTGCACACACATACGCACACACAGACACACAGAGCAGACAGCAACAGGATTCACGACAGATGAGGGAGTAAGTTGCAACACCTTGCACAGCTGTAAGACCACTGTATGAAATATAGTTTATTTATACAACAGTGGTAGTAAGTAGCAACACCTGTTAGTGTGCCTTATGCACGTTTATGTTTTCCTTCCTTTTTTTACCGTCCTCTCGTGAATCCTGTTGCTGTCTGCTGTGTGTGCGCACATGTGCATATGCGTTCAGTCTCCCACCCCACCTGATTTCACTCACTGTGTGCTCTGGCAGACATGAGCTTTAATATGATATTAGGTTATTGTGAGGGAAGGCAAAAACTATTGCATGGGAATGCAATAATATTGCGAGGGAACGCAAAAGGTATTGCGAGGGAATGCAATAATATTGCGAGGGAAGGCAAAAACTATTGCATGGGAATGCAATAATATTGCGAGGGAACGCAAAAGTATTGCGAGGGAATGCAATAATCTGGACCAAAAAAAAATTAACCACCATGTCCCAGGTGGGCTCCATACATTTGCAACAAAAAAAGTCAAGTTGTAATTAAATAACCGTCTGATATAACCTGTGTCAAAATAAATACTTCCATCTCCTGGCATCCAGACGCTCATACTTCCATGAACACTACTGGCCAGTAGATGGCAGCAGAGACCGTGAAAACTTACCAAAACAAAATTCCAGATAATCCGTGTCTACTACGTTTAAGATGCATACAAACACAATAACATCTATAAACCCAGAGAATGTATTAACGAGAGTTTTAGGCACAATATACAAAGAGTTTAATGCAGTTGTCCGTGTGGAGCCTGATCAGAGTGTCTCAAATTTGTGTGTCTCATTTCTTTTGTCGTGAATACCCATAATACACCTCTCGACACAGCATGGCCACACTAAAACCTTCAAAATTAGTGCATTACTTTAAAACTAAAACATATATCTGATATTTTCACGTTATAAAACTCCAGACGTGATGAAGGAGGAGAAGAAGGAGAAGTGGTATAAAGGAGGGTTTTATTAAAAAGAAGACCTGAACGTTCAGCTACAATTTGCCAGAAGGTACACCTGAGATGCAAGCCTAGATTTAATGCTTTGGTGAAAGAAAATCCTCCTCTATACCACTCCATCATGAAGCTGTATAACTGGGGATACAAAATGTAAAACATGCACTATTTCTCCAATCACAGCCACAGAACCTTATAACTTCTTCTGGGTTGTCTGGGTGTCTTGGTGTCTTTCCTTACTCTTCTCCTTGCACAGTCACTACGTTTTTGAGAACTGTCTCCTCCACACAAATTTACCAGAGTGCCAAACTGTTTGTATTTCTCCATAACTGATGCAAATAAAATCCAAGACAGCAAGAGATCTGGTCAGAGAACGACAGCATGTGAGAAAGCAGTGTAAGGCCACTGACGCAGAGAGAGATGGTGTCATGCTACGTCATCAAATGCCGATTGGCAACCTTGCAAAAAACAGAGAAATTGAGGAACCTTTGCAGGAGGAAGTTACACACAAGAACATGATTCTATAAAAATCCCTTCAAGTTCATCAAAGACCTTTTCACTAAGGTAAAAGCAGAACCCTGAAAACTCCAAAGCAGGAACTGGAACAACATCTGGAAAAGGTCTATCATGACACAAAAAGGTACGAACAGTCAGTTATCCTGTCAGGTTTCAGCTCCGGGCTGATATTGCTTCTCGTATTTCCCCTTTCCACAGTTTGATATTCTAGTCATTTGTTTTGTTCATCTTGAGTTCATCATTTATTTTATTTTCAATATTCTGTAGTCTCTGGTTTTGTTTTCTGTTCATTTTGTATTTTCTGTTTTTCATACTTTAGTCATGTGGCTTATTCAGTTGTAGTGTCTGTCCAGTTATTGTTTTTTCCATTGTGTTATGCTTTTGTTTCTGGTTTTATTTTCTGCTTCTTATTATGTAGTCTTTAGTTGTTTCATTCCTTTTTTGTGCTACACAATATACAGTTGTCTTGGGTTTTGTTTTCTGTTATGCAATTATGCTGTTTATCTATAGGTTACTCTGTTTTGTTTATTATCTTGTGGACTTCAGCCATGTGTTTAGTTTGTTACCTTTATAGTCACTGATTTTGGTCACCATTTGCATGCCCTTCACTTATACTCTTGCACCTGACTCTCTTCTTTGTCTCTGTTTCCCCATGTGTTCACTTACACTCTTGCACCTGCCTGTTTCATCTTTGTCTGTCTGCCTTGATCACTCCCTCTCTCTCTTGCATTTCTTCCCTCTTCTTGGATTCACCCGACCACACCTCCCTACCTCATTGTGTTTAGACCTTGCCTTGTTTACCGGACCATGTTTTTGAATCAGCCCGTGATACAATATCTCTCCGTGACTTTGAACCCAGCCTGTCTCTCGACCACGTTTTTGCCTAGCACTTACCTGTATCTCTGCTTCGCTGCCTGCCTTCCCGTGTACCATACCCCTGCCTGTTCAAATGGTAAAGATTATTTTTTATCTACAACACCTTGACCTTGAGTCTGCATTTTGTGCCCTCCCACAATCTGTGCCATGCATCCTCGAGTCCTGACAGTACGAAATAGCCAGAACCTGGGCACAGCGGGCTCCAGCCTAGGTATGAACTCTGCTCAACTATGTCCAGACCTCGGCACCATCAAGGACATTTTTGCGGACATTAGATTCTTTTTTGTGTGCTCGGGACTGTTTCTTCCCAAAAGATAAATTTGATTATCTCAACCAGGCTTGAGATCTTGTGGAGGCAAACTCGTGGTTGTATGCAGCCTTCTCTAAATTATTAGAGCTGGATGACTTGTTTTTTGAGGTGAGACTCCCTGACTGGGTGAGGCACCCAGAGGCACACCTGCCATCCACTCTGTCACCTATAGACAGAGAGTCCGAGTGGAAAGACATAGATGAGGATGAGGATGAAGCCAGCAGCAATGTTGAATCCTCTTGAGAAATGGGGATTGAGGCTTCAGGACACTGCTATTTAAAATCCAGGACTTGTTTTTTGAGTTTTTGGGCAAACCAGGGCAGCAGCACAAGCAGCATATTTTTACCACTCTGGATGAGATATGACAGACTGAACCTAACTTGATCCAGACATTTCCAGAATTATCTTACATAAGGACCCTGTTTGAGCATGGTCAGCTCCCTCTGTTCATCAAGGATCCAATGGACTATCTTTTTGAAGCAGAACTTAATGAAGTCTGCCATGAAACACCTCAGGTGGTAACACTCTCCACTGCAGCCATCACGCCCCCATGGAGGGACCCTCTAACCACTCCTAGTCTGCCGGCCGCAACGATGTGCGCAGAGCTTAATCAGCCTGGCCTACGGCGTTGGAAGCTGTCAAGTTGCCTGGCTTCCCTGTTCACGCAGGGCCATCAGGAAGCTACACATCACCACATCAGCTGGCGACAACCGCTCCGCCTTCAGCAGCACACTGGCTCCGGGAGGCGTTGAGGCACCTCGGCATGCCTCAACGCCAGCCACAATGATCACGTCACGCATAACTTCATGGCTGCCCAGAGCGCCGGACAAAACCATCCCAGCGCGCACTTTGCCACAGACAGCAGCAATGCCTGCCACAGCCATCATTGCACTCACACCTCTGCTGACCTCAGCAGCATCAGCTGATGCTATTTCAGCGCCCATTTCTCCACTGATGTCCACAGCGCCAACGGAGGCAGTTCCATCACCACCGCCAGCAGCCTTGCCATTCAAAGCAGCTACAGTGCGTATCGCTCTGTACACAGCTTCAGACCCAGCTGTGCGCACAGGACCAACCTCGTCTCCAGCATGTGCCTCAGAGGGGAACTCAACCCAGAACATGATTTCAGGACCTTCACGACTCCTCTGTTCTACTGTGGCATCACCAAAACAAACCATGGACTCCATTGCCTTCATGACTGTGAGATTTTCTCCTTTTTATTTTTTCTTCTTTGGACTACTCTGCTGGGTGTGTTTGTTTCTACTATTTTGATTGGACATGCAGTCTGGTTTCCTAAATCAGTGTCTGGTTCCATTTTCATCAAGTCATCATGTTACATCAGTTATTATCAGTGGTGGGCACAGCTAACCAAAAAATTAGCTTTGATAACAGATAATCAGCTAACTGAAAAGTTATCTTTTATAAAGCTAAACCGATAAACCATCCAAAAATTTATCAGAAACTACAGATAACGGATAAATTCCAGTATTGTCTCCAGTACACTTGCACCTACGAACAAGCTGATTTTGAGTTTTAACACCACAATTGCTTCTGGGAGCATCAAAGGCAATGACAGACCCAAACAATGAGTGAGCTTCCACCTCCGTCAGGCAGAGGTCTTGGAAAATAAAGCAGTGCTGACTTATGGTTGGTGTGTAAATAAAATTAATACTGATAGAATAACTCCATTAATGTCAGTTCTGTCATTTGTACAAAGTTAAAATATAACATATACTGTATATTGTAATGTTGAATAATGCACTAATTCTGAAGCTTTGTAACAAACACAGACAGATGGAAAAGGATTATGGGTAAAATGTGCCTCCGCTAACACTGATTGGTTGACTCATGCATTCTATGTAAACACCAACACGTTAATGTGAGGTGTGTCTTGTGTTGGTGTTTACAGATAAATGTGCTATTTGCCATTTTTTTATTTGTAAAAAAAGGCATTTTCAAAAAAAAAGCCAAGTTGTAATTAGATAACCGTCTGATATAACCGGTGTCAAAATAAATAGAACACTGCCATGATCAACTGGTGCCAGACTTCAGTACTTAAGCTGGGCTTACACTGTGTGAGTTTTGGCCCTTTTTCAGCTGATTTTTCACTCGTGCGAGAATTTTTTGGATCGTGCCGAGTTTCAGGTTAATCCCGCGTCCTGCATCATGTACAACCCCTGGAAAAATTATGGAATCACCGGCCTCGGAGGATGTTCATTCAGTTGTTTAATTTTCTAAAAAAAAAGCAGATCACAGACATGACAAAAAAACTAAAGTAATTTCAAATGGCAACTTTCTGGCTTTAAGAAACACTATAAGAAATCAGGAAAAAAAAATTGTGGCAGTCAGTAACGGTTACTTTTTTAGACCAAGCAGAGGGAAAAAATATGGAATCACTCAATTCTGAGGAATAAATTATGGAATCACCCTGTAAATTTTCATCCCCAAAATTAACACCTGCATCAAATCAGATCTGCTTGTTAGTCTGCATCTAAAAAGGAGTGATCACACCTTGGAGAGCTGTTGCACCAAGTGGACTGACATGAATCCTGATCAAAAATGACTCCAAGATTTCCCACAGTATTACTAGAGGTCAGGGTAATGCCATCCAGAGTAAAGATCTGGTTAGACACCATGTTTCTAAGATTTGTGTACTATGATGAATTCTAAAACGTGACTGAAACTCTTCAAATAGACCATTCCTCTGCAGATGATCAGTTAGCTGTTTTACAACTACCCTTTCATGAAGGTTTGAGAGAAAAGGAAGGTTGGAGATTGGCCTATAATTAGCTAAGATAGCTGGGTCAAGTGATGGCTTTTTAAGTAATGGTTTAATTACTGCCACCTTAAAAGCCTGTGGTACATAGCCAACTAATAAAGATAGATTGATCATATTTAAGATCGAAGCATTAATTAATGGTAGGGCTTCCTTGACCAGCCTGGTAGGAATGGGGTCTAATAGACATGTTGATGGTTTGGAGGAAGTAACTAATGAAAATAACTCAGACAGAACAATCGGAGAGATTGCCAAAGATAACGATATGTCTTTGGGATGGTTATGAGTAATTTTTTCTGTAATAGTTAAAATTTTATTAGCAAAGAAAGTCATGAAGTCATTACTAGTTAAATTTAAAGGATTACTCGGCTCAATAGAGCTCTGACTCTTTGTCAGCCTGGCTACAGTTCTGAAAAGAAACCTGGGGTTGTTCTTATTTTCTTCAATTAGTGATAAGTAGTAAGATGTCCTAGCTTTACGTAGGGCTTTTTTAACTCGTGTTCTCAAGAAACCACTTTGGCATGTGTTTTAGCTCCCAAGATGGTACTTTAATATGTATTTTGGCTCCCAAAAGGGCACTTTGACATGCGTTTTGGTTCTCAAGAGGGCACTTTAGTATGCGCTTTGGCTCCAAAGACAGCACTTTAACACATTATCACTTTACCGAGGTGTTGCTAGGCTGGTAGCGTAGATTACGTTGACGCTACTTGGCTATACCCGCCCGCTGTGCATAAACAAATGACGTCATAGCGCGCAGCCCAAGAACTGTCCACACAGGAAAAGATAAAAAGGCAAGAAGTGTGTGTTGGTTCCAATATACAACCCCTGGCAAAAATTATGGAATCACCGGCCTCGGAGGATGTTCATTCAGTTGTTTAATTTTGTAGAAAAAAAGCAGATCACAGACATGACACAAAACTAAAGTCATTTCAAATGGCAACTTTCTGGCTTTAAGAAACACTATAAGAAATCAAGAAAAAAAAATTGTGGCAGTCAGTAACCGTTGCTTTTTTAGACCAAGCAGAGGGAAAAAAAATATGGACTCACTCAATTCTGAGGAAAAAATTATGGAATCACCCTGTAAATTTTCATCCCCAAAACTAACACCTGCATCAAATCAGATCAGCTCCTTAGTCTGCATCTAAAAAGGAGCGATCACACCTTGGAGAGCTGTTGCACCAAGTGGACTGACATGAATCATGGCTCCAACACGAGAGATATCAATTGAAACAAAGGAGAGGATTATCAAACTCTTAAAAGAGGGTAAATCATCACGCAATGTTGCAAAATATGTTGGTTGTTCACAGTCAGCTGTGTCTAAACTCTGGACCAAATACAAACAACATGGGAAGGTTGTTAAAGGCAAACATACTGGTAGACCAAGGAAGACATCAAAGCGTCAAGACAGAAAACTTAAAGCAATATGTCTCAAAAATCGAAAATGAACAACAAAACAAATGAGGAACGAATGGGAGGAAACAAGGTTACAATGGGCTAAGGAAAAGCAATCGTGGACTGTGGATGACTGGATAAAAGTCATATTCAGTGATGAATCTCGAATCTGCATTGGGCAAGATGATGATGCTGGAACTTTTGTTTGGTGCCGTTCCAGTGAGATTTATAAAGATGACTGCCTGAAGAGAACATGTAAATTTCCACAGTCATTGATGATATGGGGCTGCATGTCAGGTAAAGGCACTGGGGAGATGGCTCTCATTACATCATCAATAAATGCACAAGTTTACGTTGATATTTTGGACACTTTTCGTATCCCATCAATTGAAAGGATGTTTGGGGATGATGAAATCATTTTTCAAGATGATAAGGCATCTTGCCATAGAGCAAAAACTGTGAAAACATTCCTTGCAAAAAGACACATAGGGTCAATGTCATGGCCTGCAAATATTCTGGATCTTAATCCAATTGAAAATCTTTGGTGGAAGTTGAAGAAAATGGTCCATGACAAGGCTCCAACCTGCAAAGCTGATCTGGCAACAGCAATCAGAGAAAGTTGGAGCCAGATTGATGAACAGTACTGTTTGTCACTCATTAAGTCCATACCTCAGAGACTGCAAGCTGTTATAAAAGCCAGAGGTGGTGCAACAAAATACTAGTGATGTGTTGGAGCGTTCTTTTGTTTTTCATGATTCCATAATTTTTTACTCAGAATTGAGTGATTCCATATTTTTTTCCCCTCTGCTTGGTCTAAAAAGTAACCGTTACTATGATCTGCTTTTTTTCTACAAAATTAAACAACTGAATGAACATCCTCCGAGGCCGGTGATTCCATAATTTTTGCCAGGGGTTGTAGTATACATAGAGTAACGAGCTGTGTTTAACATCTCACGACCACCACCTGATCGGCAATCAGGTCGATGAAAATCAAACCTGTTTGATATTCTGGTCGGCCATCGTGAGGGTATCCCGCTGCTGAAGTGCTACAAGCGTCCAACCTCTAGTACTGTCCATGTGCAAACACCAGAGAGAGTATAAACAGTGATCATCTCTTTGGGAGAGCACCTTCTGTTTCTCCCCCCCCCCCCCCCCCTTCAACTCATGTAAAGTCTTGTAATGTTTTGTTTTTTTAACTTTGATGCCGCCCATCGAGAGTTTTTGTAAAAATAAGAAATGTAAATAAAGTTTAAAAAAAACTTCTGTTCAAATCAAATCAAATTTAACAATTTTATTTATATAGCGCCAAATCACAACAAACAGTTGCCCCAAGGCACTTTATATTGTAAGGCAAAGCCATACAATAATTACGGAAAAACCCCAACGGTCAAAACGACCCCCTGTGAGCAAGCACTTGGCGACAGTGGGAAGGAAAAACTCCCTTTTAACAGGAAGAAACCTCCAGCAGAACCAGGCTCAGGGAGGGGCAGTCTTCTGCTGGGACTGGTTGGGGCTGAGGGAGAGAACCAGGAAAAAGACATGCTGTTGAGGGGAGCAGAGATCAATCACTAATGATTAAATGCAGAGTGGTGCATACAGAGCAAAAGGACAAGGAAACACTCAGTGCATCATGGGAACCCCCCAGCAGTCTAAGTCTATGGCAGCATAACTAAGGGATGGTTCAGGGTCACCTGATCCAGCCCTAACTATAAGCTTTAGCAAAAAGGAAAGTTTTAAGCCTAATCTTAAAAGTAGAGAGGGTGTCTGTCTCCCTGATCCGAATTGGGAGCTGGTTCCAGAGGAGAGGAGCCTGAAAGCTGAAGGCTCTGCCTCCCATTCTACTCTTACAAACCCTAGGAACTACAACTAAGCCTGCAGTCTGAGAGCGAAGCGCTCTATTGGGGTGATATGGTACTATGAGGTCCCTAAGATAAGATGGGACCTGATTATTCAAAACTTTATAAGTAAGAAGAAGAATTTTAAATTCTATTCTAGAATTAACAGGAAGCCAATGAAGAGAGGCCAATATGGGTGAGATAAGCTCTCCCCTTCTAGTCCCTGTCAGTACTCTAGCTGCAGCATTTTGAATTAACTGAAGGCTTTTCAGGGAACTTTTAGGACAACCTGATAATAATGAATTACAATAGTCCAGCCTAGAGGAAATAAATGCATGAATTAGTTTTTCAGAACCACTCAGACAAGACCTTTCTAATTTTAGAGATATTGCGCAAATGCAAAAAACCAGTCCTACATATTTGTTTAATATGCGCACTGAATGATATATCCTGATCAAAAATGACACCAAGATTTCTCACAGTATTACTAGAAGTCAGGGTAATCCCATCCAGAGTAAGGATCTGGTTAGACACCATGTTTCTAAGATTTGTGGGGCCAAGTACAATAACTTCGGTTTTATCTGAGTTTAAAAGCAGGAAATTAGAGGTCATCCATGTCTTTATGTCTGTAAGACAATCCTGCAGTTTAGCTAATTGGTGTGTGTACTCTGGCTTCATGGATAGATAAAGCTGGGTATCATCAGCGTAACAATGAAAATTTAAGCAATGCTGTGTAATAATACTGCCTAAGGGAAGCATGCATAAAGTGAATAAAATTGGTCCTAGCACAGAACCTTGTGGAACTCCATAATTAACCTTAGTATGTGAAGAAGATTCCCCATTTACATGAACAAATTGTAATCTATTAGATAAATATGGTTCAAACCACCACAGTGCAGTGCCTTTAATACCTATGGCATGCTCTAATCTCTGTAATAAAATTTTATGGTCAACAGTATCAAAAGCAGCACTGAGGTCTAACAGAACAAGCACAGAGATGAGTCCACTGTCTGAGGCCATAAGTAGATCATTTGTAACCTTCACTAATGCTGTTTCTGTACTATGATGAATTCTAAACCCTGACTGAAACTCTTCAAATAGACCATTCCTCTGCAGATGATCAGTTAGCTGTTTTACAACTACCCTTTCAAGAATTTTTGAGAGAAAGGGAAGGTTGGAGATTGGCCTATAATTAGCTAAGATAGCTGGGTCAAGTGATGGCTTTTTAAGTAATGGTTTAATTACTGCCACCTTAAAAGCCTGTGGTACATAGCCAACTAATAAAGACATTTTGATCATATTTAAGATCGAAGCATTAATTAATGGTAGGGCTTCCTTGAGCAGCCTGGTAGGAATGGGGTCTAATAGACATGTTGATGGTTTGGAGGAAGTAACTAACGAAAATAACTCAGAACAATCGGAGAGAAAGAGTCTAACCAAATACCGGCATGACTGAAAGCAGCCAAAGAGAACGATATGTCTTTGGAATGGTTATGAGTAATTTTTTTCTCTAATAGTTAAAATTTATTAGCAAAGAAAGTCATGAAGTCATTACTAGTGAAAGTTAAAGGAATACTCAGCTCAATAGAGCCCTGACTCTTTGTCAGCCTGGCTACAGTGCTGAAAAGAAACCTGGGGTTGTTCTTATTTTCTTCAATTAGTGATGAGTAGTAAGATGTCCTAGCTTTACGGAGGGCTTTTTTATAGAGCAACAGACTCTTTTTCCAGGCTAAGGGAAGATCTTCTAAATTAGTGAGACGCCATTTCCTCTCCAACTTACGGGTTATCTGCGTTAAGCTGCGAGTTTGAGTTATACCACAGAGTCAGGCACTTCTGATTTAAAGCTCTCTTTTTCAGGGGAGCTACAGCATCCAAAGTTGTCCTCAATGAGGATATAAAACTATTGATGAGATAATCTATCTCACTCACCGCGTTTAGGTAGCTACTCTGCCCTGTGTTGGTATATGGCATTGGAGAACATAAAGAAGGAATCATACCCTTAAACCTAGTTACAGTGCTTTCTGAAAGACTTCTACTGTAATGAAACTTATTCCCCACTGCTCGGTAGTCCATTAGAGTAAATGTAAATGTTATTAAGAAATGATCAGACAGAAGGGGGTTTTCAGGGAATACTGTTAAGTCTTCAATTTCCATACCATAAATCAGAACAAGATCTAAGGTATGATTAAAGTGGTGGGTGGACTCATTTACATTTTGAGCAAAGCCAATCGAGTCTAACAATAGATTAAATGCAGTGTTGAGGCTGTCATTCTCAGCATCTGTGTGGATGTTAAAATTGCCCACTATAATTATCTTATCTGAGCTAAGCACTAAGTCAGACAAAAGGTCCGAAAATTCACAGAGAAACTCACAGTAACGACCAGGTGGACGATAGATAACAACAAATAAAACTGGTTTTTGGGACTTCCAATTTGGATGGACAAGACTAAGAGACAAGCTTTCAAATGAATTAAAGCTCTGTCTGAGTTTTTGATTCATTAATAAGCTGGAATGGAAGATTGCTGCTAATCCTCCGCTTCGGTCCGTGCTACGAGCGTTCTGGCAGTTAGTATGACTCGCGGGTGTGACTCATTTAAACTAACATATTCATCCTGCTGTAACCAGGTTTCTGTAAGCAGAATAAATCAATATGTTGATCAATTATTATATCATTTACTAACAGGGACTTAGAAGAGAGAGATGTAATGTTTAATAGACCACATTTAACTGTTTTAGTCTGTGGTGCAGTTGAAGGTGCTATATTATTTTTTCTTTTTGAATTTTTATGCTTAAATAGATTTTTGCTGGGTATTGGTGGTCTGGGAGCAGGCACCGCCCCCAGGGGGATGGGGTAATGAGGGGATGGCAGGGGGAGAGAAGCTGCAGAGAGGTGTGTAAGACTACAACTCTGCTTCCTGGTCCCAACCCTGGATTGTCACGGTTTGGAGGATTTAAGAAAATTGGCCAGATTTCTAGAAATGAGAGCTGCTCCATCCAAAGTGGGATGGATGCCGTCTCTCCTAACAAGACCAGGTTTTCCCCAGAAGCTTTGCCAATTATCTATGAAGCCCACCTCATTTTTTGGACACCACTCAGACAGCCAGCAATTCAGGGAGAACATGCGGCTAAACATGTCACTCCCGGTCCGATTGGGGAGGGGCCCAGAGAAAACTACAGAGTCCGACATTGTTTTTGCAAAGTTGTCATTACTGCTGACATGAATTACAATCTTACCAAATTTACGCTTAGCCTTAGCCAGCAGTTTCAAATTTCCTTCAATATTGCCTGCTCTGGCCCCCGGAAGACAATTGACTATGGTTGCTGGTGTCGCTAACTTCACATTTCTCAAAACAGAGTCGCCAATAACCAGAGTTTGTTCCTCGGCGGGTGTGTCGCCGAGTGGGGAAAAACGGTTAGAGATGTGAACGGGTTGGCAGTGTACACAGGGCTTCTGTTTAGGACTCCGCTTCCTCCTCACAGTCACCCAGTCGGCCTGCTTTTCCGGCTGCTCGGGATCTGCCGGAGGGGAACTAATCCCCATTAGTTCCCTCCGGGAACTAATCCGAGGGGAACTTGTTTACATTTTGCTTCTGGAAACACGAGTCCTACGTGTGGTTTTTGAACGTACAATCTGTGTGAGAACATAAATCCTACACTCTGAACTTTTACATCGTGCAGTTTTGACGTACAGTTTGACCTGGAGCCTGGAGCCCTGCCCAGATTTAGGGTGAATACTGCCATGAACACTACTGGCCAGTAGATGGCATTAGAGACCATGGAAACCTGCCAAAACAAAATTCCAGATAATCCATGTCTGCTATGTTTAAGATGCATCGAATTTAATAACGCACACAAATGCTATAACAACATCTATAAACTCAGAGAATATATTCACAAGAGTTTTAGGCACAATATACAAAGAGTTTATGTTGGGAAAGTGTAGTGACACGGACCCACAACAGGGGGCGCAAATGAACGGTCAATAGATGAGCCAAAGGTAACAATTTAATGTTGTGAATTGTGCACAATGAACATACAGACAATCTCAGAATATCATTACAGTCAATCCACAAAGGTGACGTGTGGGCAGGCTCGAGGATAGAAGACGTCCGTCCTGAGAAGAGCCGGAACCACACGATTTCCGCCAGCCACAGAACCTGGTGAATACTGGAGCCGCCAAGTCCCGAATTCCCAGGTGATCACCGTCCCCGACTGTCGGATCTGGTACTGCTGGCGAAGAACAAAGACAGTCAAGTGTGGGTGTGTGTACACCCAGTAACAACAGCGGTGGGAATGCCACCTCCACTTCTCACTCAATGCTTGCAGCGATCCCTCAGAGGAAAAAGAGTGCCGTCTTGCACAGCCTCCACAAAAAGGACCGGTACTCCTGCAAACACTCACAATAAACTGATTTACAAAAGATCACAAAAGGCTGAGGATATTACCTCCAATGAAGTATGATATCTCGGCGATGAGGTGGAGATGACGTCTGGGTTTTATGGAGTGGGGTGATGAAGAATGAGTGACAGCTGTCATGACATAATGAGTAACAGCTGTCACTCCCGGCTGTGTCCGTGGCGGCAGCGTCCTCTTGTACCTGAAGCCCGCACTTCAGGCAGGGCGTCCCTCTGGTGGTGGGCCAGCAGTACTCCTCTTCTGGCGGGCCCACACAACAGGACCACCCCCCCTCAACGGGCGCCTCCTGGCGCTACCGACACGTTTATCGGGGTGTCGGCGGTAGAAATCGGCCAGGAGGGCCGGATCCAGGATGAGTCCTCCTTCACCCAGGAGCGTTTCTTCGGGTCCATACCCTCCCAGTCCACCAGATATTGGAACCCCCGGCCCCATTCGACGGACGTCCAGGAGGTGTGGTATGGTTTTGAGTTGGAGACGTGGAACACCGGGTGGATCCGCAGTGAAGCTGGGAGCTGGAGCTTCACTGCGGCAGGCGTCTGAGGACCTTGAGGATGCGAACGGTGCCGATGAACTGTCCATCAGTTTCAGTGACTGTACTTGCAGAGGTATGTCCTTCGTCGACAACCACACATCCTGCCCGGGCTGGTATGCAGGGGCCGGGGACCGCGGCGGTCTGCATGGGTCTTCGCTCTCGTCCGGGCCTTCAACAAGGCAGAACGGGCGGTGCGCCACACCTGACGGCACCTCCGAAGGTGGACCTGGACCGAGGGCACACCGACCTCTCCCTCCACCACGGGAAATAATGGGGGCTGGTACCCCAAACACACCTCAAATGGGGAGAGGCCGGTGGCAGAAGACACCTGGCTGTTATGCGCATACTCGATCCAGGCCAGATGGTTACTCCAGGCCGTCGGGTGCGCGGATGTTACACAGTGGAGGGTCTGTTCCAGCTCCTGGTTGGCCCGCTCTGCCTGTCCGTTCGTCTGTGGATGGTACCCGGACGAGAGGCTCACGGTGGCCCCCAGTTCCCTGCAGAAACTCCTCCAGACGTGAGAGAAAAACTGGGGACCACGATCCGAGACTACGTCAGTGGGTATCCCATGCAGACGGACGACGTGGTGGACCAGGAGGTCTGCTGTCTCCTGGGCCGTAGGGAGCTGTGGGAGGGCCACGAAGTGGGCCGCCTTGGAGAATCGGTCCACTATCGTGAGGATGGTGGTGTTGCCCTGGGACGGTGGGAGACCCGTGACAAAATCCAGGCCGATGTGGGACCAGGGGCGATGAGGCACAGGAAGCGGTTGGAGCTGAC
>NC_047108.1:10094704-10096670 GCF_902500255.1 Thalassophryne amazonica
GTAAATAACTTCTCTGCCTAACACAAATATTATTTATTTTCTCCTTTTTAAAAGAAAAAAAAAAGGATGTTAACCTGCTTTTGTTTTGTTTGGACTTTTTTGGTTAGTTTTTGTTGTTGAATCTTTCATAAGATTTTGTACAGCTCATTGTTATTGCCCTGTTCCAGCACTGTATCACTAAAAGCAAAGTCCATCCTACATGTTCACAGTTTCTGCACTCGAATCATTGTGGTGTCACGTTCGTCCTTCATTGTAGCAGAATCATGAATCAACGTAACAGAAGGTTTTTTATGTTTCACTGTGGTTCTCAAAGATGTTCCCACGCCGAGGCACACACGGATCATTTTGTTGTTGATGGTTTTACATTCTTTGGAACCACAAGTCTGTGAAGGTGTATAAAAGACACCTGTTTATACACTCAATCACACTACAACCTGTCCACCATAGCCAAGACCAAAGACCTGTCTAAGGACAACCAGGGACAAACTGTAGACCTGCACAACACTGGGATGGACTACAGGACAACAGGCAAGCAGCTTGGTAGACAACAACTGTTATGTTATTTATTAGAAAGTGGAAGAAACACAAGATGACTGTCAATCTCCCTCGGTCTGGGATTCCATGCAAGATGTCACTTTGTGGGGTAAGGATGAATTCTGAGAAAGCTCAGAACTACACAGGAGGACCTGGTCAATGACCTGAAGAGAGCTGGGACCCACAGTCACAAAGATTACATTAGTAACACACGATGCTTTTCATGGTTTAAAATCCTGCAGGGCAGCAAGGTCCCCCTGCTCAAGCCAGCACATGTCCAGGCCCGTTTAAAGTTCACCCATGACCATCTGGATGATCCAGAGGAGGCATGGGAGAAGGTCATGTGGTCACATGAGACCAGAATAGAGCTTTTTGGAATCAGCTCCACTTACCATGTTTAGAGGATGAGAACAACTCCAAGAAAACCATCCCAACCGTGAAGCATGGCTGTGGAAACATCATACTCTGGGGGTGCTCTTCTGCAAAGGGGACAGGACGACTGCACTGTATTGAAGGGAGGGTGGGTGGGGTCATGTATTGCGAGATTTTGGCAAACGACCTCCTTCCCTCAGTAAGAGCATTGAAGATGGGTCATGGCTGGGTCTTCCAGCATGAGAATGACCCCAAACACACAGCAGGGCAACTAAGGAGGGGCTCCGTAAGAAGCATTTCAAGGTCCTGGAGTGGCCTGACCAGTCTGCAGACCTGAACTCAATAGAAAATCTTTGGAGGGAGCTGAAACTCCCAAAGATCTAGAGAAGATCTGTACAGAGGAGTGGACCAAAATCCCTGCTGCAGTGTGTGAAAACCTGGTGAAAACTATAGGAAACTTTGGTCTCTGTAATTGCAAACAAAGGCTACTGTACCAATATTAACATTGATTTTCACAGGTGTTCAAATACTTATTTGCAGTAGTGGACATACAAATAAATTATTAAAAAAATCATACATTGTGATTTCCGGATTTTTTTTTTTTTTTTTTTTTTTTTTGATTATGTCCTCTCACAGTGGACATGCACCTAAGATGAAAATTTCAGACCCCTCCATGATTTGTAAGTGGGAGAACTTGCAAAATCGCAGGGTGTTCAAATACTTATTTTCCTCACTGTAAAGCTGAACTCGTTAAAGCTTCAGGCCATTTTAATAAATCAAATCTCATATATATTCTACATATCCTACAAATGCCTCATGTATCTGAAATTTCGATTTCTTTCATACATACGCTTAGTTCCTCGAATGCACTAGAACATTAGTATTGCATGTAACAATTTGAAATTTCTGATGTTTCATTGTGACAATATAGTGGAATCAGTGCCATGATTTTTTTATTATTATTTTTTATGGCAGTACAGTATTCAGCAAGCTAGAAATTGGCAAATATGGAACTGTAGCCTGACACCTTTAGAATTTAAAGACACCTGATTGTGTCAAA
>NC_047108.1:10096770-10101770 GCF_902500255.1 Thalassophryne amazonica
GTGACCAAAAATTTTATTACAGAAATTAGAGCATGCCATAGGTATTAAAGGAACTGCGCTGCAGTGGTTTGAATCATATTATCTGATAGATTACAATTTGTTCATGTAAATGGGGAGTCTTCTTCATGGACCTAAGGTTAATTATGGAGTTCCACAAGGTTCTGTGCTAGGACCGATTTTATTCACTTATACATGCTTCCCCTTAGGCAGTATTATTATAAAGCATTGCTTAAATTTTCATTGTTACGCAGATGATACCCAGCTTATCTATCCAGAAGCCAGAGGACACACACCAATTAGTTAAACTGCAGGAATGTCTTTCAGACATAAAGACATGGATGACCTCTAATTTCCTGCTTTTAAATTCAGATAAAACTGAAGTTATTGTACTTGGCCCCACAAATCTTAGAAACATGTTGTCTAACCAGATCCTACTCTGGATGGCATTACCCTGACCTCCAGTAATACTGTGAGAAATCTTGGAGTCATTTTGATCAGGATATGTCCTTCAATGTGCATATTAAGCAAATATGTAAGACTGCTTTTTTGCATTTGCGCAATATCTCTAAAATTAGAAAGGTCTGTCTCAGAGTGATACTGAAAAGCTAATTCATGCATTTATTTCTTCTAGGCTGGACTATTGTAATCATTATTATCAGGTTGTCCTAAAAGTTCCCTGAAAAGCCTTCAGTTAATTCAAAATGCTGCAGCTAGAGTACTGACAGGGGACTAGAACGAGAGAGCATATTGGCCCTCTCCCATATTGGCCTCTCTTCATTGGCTTCCTGTTAATTCTAGAATAGAATTTAAAATTTACAGGTTTTGAATAATCAGGTCCCGTCTTATCTTAGGGACCTCGTAGTACCATATCACCCCAATAGAGCGCTTCGCTCTCAGACTGCAGGCTTACTTGTAGTTCCTAGGGTTGTAAGAGTAGAATGGGAGGCAGAGCCTTCAGCTTTCAGGATCCTCTCCTGTGAACCAGCTCCCAGTTCGGATCAGGGAGACAGACACCCTCTCTACTTTTAAGATTAGGCTTAAAACTTTCCTTTTACTAAAGCTTATAGTTAGGGCTGGATCAGGTGACCCTGAACCATCCTTAGTTATGCTGCTATAGACTTAGAACTGCTGGGGGTTCCCATGATGCACTGTTTCTTTTTATTCACCTCTTTTGCTCTCTATGCACCACTCTGCTTTTAATCATTGGTGATTGATCTCTGCTCTCTTCCACAGCATGTCTTTTTCCTGATTCTCTCCCTCCCCTATATAAATAAATTGATTTGATTTAATTTGATTTGTATTAAATGTATTTATTTATTCATTTTGTTCATATAATTTCATATTTGGCGGCTCCCTCTCCCTTTTCTGTGGTGGAAAAATGAAACCATTTGTCCAGTTTGTGATGTTTGTGAAATTCTCTATTAATATGGCCATCTCCTGTAATCTTATGAAAATGAGGAGCAAACAGACAGACTGTGCGCTTTGTTAATTCATTTCTAATGTAGATCAGTGAGGTGTCACGTGGAGAAGAGAAGCCACATTTGCAGTGCGTGTGCGTGCCGTGCGTTCGTTCCCCAAACTGAGCTGGTATCTAGGTCAACACCAGTAGGTCACATTCTCAGTTTGTCCTCAGCTCTCTTCACTTATATATATATAATAAATGTTACCACTTTTTGATCATACACAAGTTTTTGAAATGAGAACTTATTCAAAAATTTATTTACAGACTTGTAACAGAAGCATCAAATTAGGATTTGATACCAAAGGTTTTCCACACAGTTCAATAATGATGTGTTCAATCCACGCTCCTCTTCTTTGGATTACAGCTGCAACACACACATATTGAAGTTTGTGATGACATTGCCACACATCTCAAGAGGAACTCTCCAAATTTCTTTTTTCATTTTTTTTTTTTCATTTTCAGGAATATCAATTCCTGAAAATGAAAAAGAAATCTTTATTTTGGAAATTGTATGAATTAAAAAAGTGGTAACATTTTATTGGCCCACCCTGTATATACACCACAGTTGTATATAAATCATTGGTTGTTTGGATCAGCAATTTTAGTTAAATATATCATATAGCAGACAGTGTTATTTGAGAAGTGAAATAAAGTTTATAGGATTTACAGGAAATGTGCATAATTCTTTACACAAAGTTATGCAGGTGCATAAATTTGGGCACACCCAACAGAAAAAAATACCATCAATATTTAGTAGATCCTCCTTTTGCATAAATAACAGCCTCTAAACACTTCCTATAGTTTCCAAGAGAGTCTGGATTCTGGTTGAAGGTATTTTGGACCATTCTTCTTTACAAACATCCCAGGTTGTGTTGCTTTCTGAGCATGGACAACCCACTTAAAATCACACCACAGATTTTCAATAATATTCAGGTCTGAGGACTGAGATGCCATTCCAGAATGTTGGACTTGTTCGTCTGCATGAATGTCTTGTAGATTTTGATAAGTGTTAAGGTCATTGTCTTGATGAAAGATCCAGCCCCGGTGCAACTTCAACTTTGTCAGTGATTCATGAACATTCTTCTCAAGAATCTGCTGATATTGACTGGAATCTTTGTGACCCTCAACTTTAACAAGATTTCCAGTACCTGCACTGGCCACACAGCAGATGGAACCACCCTCCAAATTTTATTGTAGGTAGCAAGTGTTTTTCTTGGAATGCTGTCTTCTTTTTCAGCCACGCCCCTTGTTATGTCCAAATAACTCGATTTAGTTTCATGAGTCCACAGCACCTTATTCAAAATGAAGCTGGCTTGTTCAAATGTGCTTTAGCATACCTCAAGCAACTCTGTTTGTGGTGTGTATGCAGAAAAGGCTTCCTCTGCATTACAGCATCATATAGTATCTCTTTGTGCAAATTGCACTGTATAGTTGAACGATGGACAGAGACACTATCTGCAGCAAGCTCATGTTGTAGGTCTTTGGAGCAGGTCTGTGGGTTGACTATGACTTTTTTCACCATCCTTTGCTTCAGCTTATGAGATTTTTCTTGGCCTGCCACTTTGGTCCTTAACTAGTACTGTGCCTGTGGTCTTCCTTTTCCTCACAGTGGAAACTGACAGCTGAAATCTCTGAGATAGCTTTTTGTATCCTTCCCCTAAACCATGATGTTGAAACAGTTTTTGTTTTCACGTCATTTGTTTAGAGGCTCCCATGTTGCCACTCATTAGAAGAGATGCAAAGAGGGGAAACATTTGTAAATTGCCACCTTTAAAAACCTGTTCCCATGATTGGATTCACCTGTGTAAGGAAGTTAAGGGTCAGTGAGCTTACCAAACCAATTTTGTGTTCCAGTAATTAGTGCTAAATGTATGCAAATCAATAAAATGACAGGGTGTCCAGATTTATGCACCTGCCTAATTTTGTTTAAAGAAACTTCATTTCAAATATCTCAAATATCAGTGTTTGTCTGCTATATGATATATTTTACTGAAATTTCTTATCCAGACAACCAATGATTCATAAAAGAGAATCATGGAAATGATCAGGGGTGCCCAACTTTTGCATACGTGTGTGTGTGTGTGTGTGTGTTATATATATATATATATATATATATATATATATATATATATATATATATATATATATATATATACACTCACAAAATATAAACGCAACACTTTTGGTTTTGCTCCCATTTTGTATGAGATGAACTCAAAGATCTAAAACTTTTTCCACATACACAATATCACCATTTCCCTCAAATATTGTTCACAAACCAGTCTAAATCTGTGATAGTGAGCACTTCTCCTTTGCTGAGATAATCCATCCCACCTCACAGGTGTGCCATATCAAGATGCTGATTAGACACCATGATTAGTGCACTGGTGTGCTTAGACTGCCCACAATAAAAGGCCACTCTGAAAGGTGCAGTTTTATCACACAGCACAATGCCACAGATGTCGCAGGATTTGAGGGAGCGTGCAATTGGCATGCTGACAGCAGGAATGTCAACCAGAGCTGTTGCTCGTGTATTGAATGTTCATTTCTCTACCATAAGCCATCTCCAAAGGCGTTTCAGAGAATTTGGCAGTACATCCAACCAGCCTCACAACCGCAGACCACGTGCAACCACACCAGCCCAGGACCTCCACATCCAGCATGTTCACCTCCAAGATATTTTTGTTGAGTGTGTGTGTATGTATGTATATATATACAGTGCATCTTGAAGTATTCACATTGCTGTCCAATTTTTTTGATGTTAGTCTTATTCCAAAGTGTATGAAATGTAATTCTTTTCCCCTCAAAATTCTATACATAATACCCCATAATGACAATATGAAAAAGTTTGTTTTTTTGTTTGTGTTTTTTTTTGTTGTTGTTTTTGTTTGGTGTTTTTTTGTTTTTTTTTTTTGTTTTTTTTTAGATTTATGCAGATTTATTGAAAATAAACAATTAAGAGATCACATGTACATAAGTATTCACAGCCTTTGCCATGAAGTTCAATATTGAGCTCAGGTGCATCCTGTTTCAACTGATCATCCTCCGTGTATATATATATATATATATATATATATATATATATAGTATATATATATATATATATATATATATATATATATATATTATATATATATATATATATACACGAGGTCTGTCCATAAAGTATAGGTCCTTTTTATTTTTTTCAAAAACTATATGGATTTCATTCATATGTTTTTACGTCAGACATGCTTGAACCCTAGTGCGCATGCGTGAGTTTTTCCACGCCTGTCGGTGACGTCATTCGCCTGTGAGCACTCCTTGTGGGAGGAGTCGTCCAGCCCCTCGTCAGAATTCCTTTGTCTGAGACGTTGCTGAGAGACTGGCGCTTTGTTTGATCAAAATTTTTTCTAAACCTGTGAGACACATCGAAGTGGACATGGTTCGAAAAATTAAGCTGGTTTTCAGTGAAAATTTTAATGGCTGATGAGAGATTTTGAGGTGATACTGTCGCTTTAAGGACGTCCCACGGTGCGAGACGTCGCGCAGCGCTCTC